>NC_089195.1:13156361-13328861 GCF_963930695.1 Labrus bergylta | reverse complement strand
GAACGAGTCCACCGTCAGCAGAGAAGCACACTTTACAAACTTACAGCACAAACTCTGATGTTAGAAAATTATGAAGTGGACACATACTCCCGGCTAAAATCAACACCACTGCATCTGCCATGTGACGGAATGAGAGCTGGTAGAAAGTGTGAACTGTGTGAAAGCGCTAATTAAGGCTAATAATAAAACCTTCCCATCATTAGTGCACAGTATCTCAGCTACATACACACACCTGTACTCATGCATGACAATATGACTTCTTGTTTTTTTTAACTAAAACAAAGGTAGCAGGCCGCTGGCTGCCTAGTGGTTAGTGCGTGCGCCCCAGAGTCCCAGAAAACGGGAGGCCCAGGTTCAAATCTAACCAGTGGCTCCTTTCCCCTTCTCCCTCGCTCTCTCTCTCTCTTTCGCTCTCACACATATTTCTGACTCTATGCATTATCCTGTCTCTGAATAAATCCCCAAAATAAATCTAAAAAAACAGACCAAAAAAAACGAACTTCCTCCCATTGATCGCTCATTACTTCAAATAATTAAATTGTAATCGTTTTATTTTGATGTACTTTATTGACACTGAGGGAAATTCAGTTTTACATTCTGTTATTTAGAGACACGCTTCTCACACACACAGGCCTGCGTTACACACACATGCACAAACAGGATCATGCATTAGTGGAGAGATGTCAGAGGGAGGCTGCTACACAGGGAGCGCACCAGAGCTGTGGGGTGCCTTGCGCAAGGGCACCTCGGCAGCACTCGGGAAGTGACCCTTGAACCTCTCCGGCTACCAGACCAACTTCCATACTTTGGTCCGCACTGGGACTTGAACAGGCGACCCCCCCCCCCCGGTTCCTGTTCCCCCCCTTACAGACTTAGCTTCTAAGTAAAGTTTGTTGAAGTAAGTAACTTGTGACATTTTTTTTTAGCCAGAGTGGGCAGAAAATAACGACATGACCAAATATACAAAACGTTCTGTTCTTGGGTTTATTCAAACAAATTGTTTTTTTCTCCAGATGTCCCCATGTGGGTTAGGGTTATGACTTTGTTTAAAAGTGATTGGAAAACAAAAAGAGGGGGACAGGCATCCCAAAAGAGTAAGCACAGAGATAAGAGAAAATGAAGTATACACATTGTGCGTGTGTGTGTGTGTGTGCGTGTGCATGTGTGTGTGTGTGTGTGTGTGTGTGTGTGTGTGTTGGTTGGGGTGTGTTTGTGCTGGGGGGGATGGTGATGATGGAGGAGGCCAGCTCACTGAGCAGGGTCATAAAGCCTGTGTGCTGATTCTGTCACCAGGAAAGATTTACTCACACTCTCTATCTCACACACACACACACAGACACACACACACACACACACACACACACACACACACACACACACACACACACACACACACACACACACAGACAGACAGACACAAGCATGTGACGCTCATACAGCAGACGTCCATCACATCTATCACAGTTTGCCTGCCCTTGGAAATAGTCTGTCTCCCTCTCTCTGTGTGATTCCTCTGTGTTTTCCCTCTCCACAGCACTACTATCTCCTGCACACACACACACAAACACACACATACACACACACAGCCGTCCATGCTGTTGTTTCCCCCCCGACAATCAACACAGTAGGAGAGAGAAACGTCTATTTCTCGTCCTCTTTCTCAAAGTCACAGTGCTTATCTTGTCTACAGTAACAAACCACACACACACATACACACACACACACACACACACACACACACACACACACACACATACACACACCAGTTCCTCAGAGTCCCTCCTGATCTTTCTCTCACTTCCCCTCCTCTCTGCTGATCCCGTTGTTCTCGCGCGCTGTAACCAGAAGTGTGACGTCCCTCGTTGAAGCGCTGTCACCACATCACTATCTTTATTTACCCAGCAATTTAGCAAAGTGAACACTCCTCCTGCGCACCTATTGTTCTGTAATAGGCTTTCAGTAGGAGAGTTGACTGTGTGTGACAGTGGAGATACGACCTGACATGTTTTTGTGCTTTCGAGATGGGTTGCATAGCTGAGATAAAACGGCCTGACGATGGGGGATTTTCCAGTGAAGCTTCCAAGCAGGTTGGACATTTTAAAGCCACTCCTTGTTGTGAACATAATGGCATTAAGGTATCTTTCATTATTTTTCACATGAGATGAATCCGAGGCCCTCAGTGGTCATGCATCCTTACATTTTATGGACTCCATTTTCCTGTGAAAACGTGAACATTTTCTGTTGTTTTCTTGATATCTCTACTTATTTAGTTATAGCTTAAATGGCCAAGAGGGTACCCTGTGCACAGCCTAGATGTTCTCAGGTGAGCACGGTTGCAGGAACATACTATAAAAAAACAAATCATAACTCTGTGGCACACTGAAAATAACTTTACCGTATTTTATTGTGAGTGAACAATGCGTTTCACCTGTAGCATCCTCAGGTTCGCCCAGTGTTTTCTTGAGACCACAATTTATTTTTCTTCTTGGTGTTTCCATCAAAACCGATTAATTTATACTATTACCTTGACATAACAAAGTTTGTTTTCTCATATTAACAGGATTATTGCTGGAAATCTAGAAAACAAACCAATAGCTGGTCAATGTGATGTTTAAAAAAATGATTTAAAAAAGGGACAGTGCACATTATTGAACATAAACATGAAAATATGCCATAGACTAATTTCCATTTTTAGTCCCTTGGCAGGGTGGTGGTTCACAAATGTACATAAAACCCCAATGACAAGTATAGGCCAGACAACAACACAAAGTGTACGTTAGTGGACAGAGACACATTTATACGATCATAAAAGGTGGATGCGTGGATGTTGATCAAAACAAACCAGGATGAAGTTTCTGTCAGAGTTCTTGGTGCGGCAGTAGGTCAGCCTGCAGGGACTCGGGTTGGGTGCCGGTGCGGACCTAAATATGGAGTTTGGTCTGGTAGCTGGAGAGGTGCGAGGCCACTTCCCAAGTACTGCCGAGGTGCCCACAAGCAAGGCACCGGAGCCCCAACAGCTCTGGTGCGCTCCCTGTGTAGCAGCCACACTCTGACATCTCTCCACTAATGCATGATCACAGGTCCTGTTTGTGCATTTGTGTCTAGTCGGGGTCTATATGTGTGAGAAGCATGTCCCTCAATAACAGAGTGTAAACCAGAACTTCCCTCAGGGATTTATGAAGTATGTAAAAAAATAAAGTGCTGCTATGGGAGGCAAAGTGTCGAAGTATTAAAGTGTAAAAGTGCTGCAGTGTTGCACATGATTATGAGGTACAGACGTGCATTGCATTCTGCCGTGGAGAAAAGTGCTGGTGTGATTGAACAACCTTTGTTGCATATTCAGACATGAGTATGTGTTGCACCCTTGAAAGGAACCGGTCAGAACTCGTCCATCCTCACTTTTAGAAACTTTTATTAAAGAAATGCCCACAGCTTTACACAAGCTTTGTTTTTCAGCCTACACACACCTCTGTGTCTTCCTCGCTGAGCCTCCCTTAAAGGTCCAGTGTCTTAATCTTAAAAAAGTAGATAAAACACACAGTATTTACTGTTTATAACTTTGTTTTCTTTTACTAATGATCCTAGAAATATAAATTAAATTAAATACTCCTGAAAATTAAATAAGTTTAACTAGACACACTGATATAACAAAATGACAGAAAAAAATATGAAAATATGAAAAAGCATTTTCAGCATGTTACATATGCACATACAATCCAGACTAAGACATGCCATGATGCCATCGCCCTCACTGAGCCCTTTTCTGTGTTTGTTTTGTGCTTGTGCAACCCTGGGGAATCTCGAGAGAACAACTGGAAACTATAAACTCGTTATTATGAGAAAACAGGGTCGATAAATTGTATAAATGCACGTCTGCTTATGGCTTCCTTACAAGAGTGATAATGAATAGAGCACTTCCCTTTTCTCACTAAAACAAATGCATGCTTCTGCTTCTGTAATCATTTGTTTGGGTGTGAAATGATGTGAAATCATAACATCAGAATTCATGAGTGACGCTTGATCTTCATGTTGGGTGATTTCATGTGGTCCCGCCCTAAACACCCCGACAGGAAACAGTATTCCTCTCCCTTCATCCGCCTTTGTAGTGACTTTCAAAGCGCTGTAAAAGAGCAGTTGGCCTAGCCAGCAAACGCTCTTTCCGTGACGTTCTCCATCTATCTCTACAGGAGGAGGAAAAACCCGAGCCGGAGCCTTCTTGTTGTTGTTGTTGGCGGCGGTGTCGAACAGTGGCGGCTTCTTGATTGACAGATACTGACTCAGCGGGAGGCAGCATGCCAAGGAGAAGTGAGAGGCAAAGAGAGGAAGGCTGAGGGAAAGAAGTCAACGATATTGGAAGAGAGAGGATGGGGCTGAAACAGAATTCACTGAGGAGAGAGACAAAATAATAATGATGGAGAGAGAGAGAGAGAGAGAGAGAGAGAGAGAGAAAGAGAGAGAGAGAGAGAGAGAGAGAGAGAGAGAAGCTGCTAACACCAGGAAGGTTTTGGTTTTGTTTGAGGCAGCACTGAGCAGCACTGATAATTTGCAGATCTTCCACACAAAGCCCGACTCAGAGTAACAAGCAAGATTATTTTACCCACCGCAATCCATTTGTACATGAACAAATGTGACTCTGTCGATGCCCAAAATGATACTGCTAGTTCAAAAACAATGACTGCACTTAAGTAGAGTTTAAATAAATCTGTACTTACTCCGACAAACTAGCTCATTCATTAAAGGTGACATGTTATCCTCCTCTTCTTCATCCAGTTTAAATAAGTCTCAGAGCTCCCCAAAACATGTGTGTGAAGTTTCTTGTTCTAAATCCACTCTGATCCTGTATTTGATCATGCCTATAAACCCCTCTATTTCAGCCCTGCTCAGAACAGGCTGTTTCTGTGTCTGTACCTTTAAATATGTAAATGAGCTGTGTCTGACCACGCCCCCTCTCTGGAAGGGCTTGGGTCTGCTCGGGCTTTCTTGCTCCATGTCCTATTGTTTACTGTGAGAAGGCAGACTCAGAGGGCAGAACAAACACCTAGCTGTGGGAGTGTCACCCACCTGGGGGAGGGGTTACTGCCCTTTGTGATGTCATGAAGGGAAAATCTCCAAACGGCCTGCTTGAGCACACATTTTCTGAAAAGTGGAGCAGGCAAAAGACGGAGAGGATGGACTTTTCCCATCATTGGGGGTTTGAAGACAGACTAGAGACACATATTAGTGTTAGAGAAACATGGTGAAGAGGATTTTACAGAATATGTGACCTTTATACCTTTAAATCTACTTAGAATTAAGTATTTTAAAGCTGCATAAGTGCTTGCTTCCTTCCAAACATAATTTCTACCCGAATGGATGGGACAGTAAAACTTAGAAAAGATTACTCTGTTGTATATCCATCAGTGTTCCTCATGCAACACAGATGAAAGATGGAACAACTGATGTTAAAGACATATCAGAGGTAGCTGATAGTCTCAAGGTTACAGTAGGTCATGCCTCATGTTCGGATTCTATAGTCCTCCAAGTGGGCATCCCAAGTCCAACCTCCAGCTTCTTTCTTGCATATCATTCAAAAACTCTCTTTCCCACATTTCCTACTCTGTCCACCGTCATCTCAAAAATAAATCTTGTGTTTGATATTGATGATATTTTCGGGGGAAAAAATTAATTTATTTTTCAACCCTACCTCATTCATTTAGACATGACTCTGAATCCTCCCCTCTGCATGGATCACAATAATACAGATGTTTTGGATCATAGCTGTGTTTCTCAAAAGTTTTGCACTTAAATCCAGAAAAAATCCAGAAAAAAACAGGATTGGATTACAAGATTTTACACAATTACATCATCCTTTTTTCTCTTGAACAAACTGATTCAGAGACTTCATCCTGTCTAAAAATCTTTTTTATCATGTTGGAATACTTTTGAAAAACCAGGCTGGGGTGATGTGTCGCAGTATTTCAGCACCATGGAGAGCTCTGTGATGGAGCTCTCCATGGTGCTGAAATACTGCTGGGACCAGACACTGCTTGTGCGATGCAAAATGTATCATTGTTTCAAATGCACTGTTCAAACAAAAGAGCTGCAAATAGATACTTTACAGAAATATACTATTTAAAATGTTAGAGAAGGGTTTTTTTTGCTTTTTTATATGAAGACAGAGAAGCCTGATTGTTGCATTATTATTTGCATCCTCTACTTATACTGTACAGATACAATCATTATGCCATAGCTTTCTTACTGGAGGTACACACTGTGATACTCATCGGTAAATACTTCACGGTGCTTCAGGATGAACAGGCCTCGAGCATGCAGGAAAAACCGCTGAGTCCTTCCCAGCTCCAAATGAACAGGAGAGAAGCATGATGAATGTCAGGCTTCCTTAACTAGAATTCATGGCCACAGCCAGGCCAGGTGGTGTAGTCACCGAGTCCAGCCATCAGTCACACTTTGTTTCTGCTAGCATTACAAAACTGTCATTCCTTAATCACTTACAGGCAGGTGACACTGCACAACACGTTGCATAAACTCCGACTGTAAGGCTGCAGGTGTACAAGTTCTGTATCGGTCCCAATATTTAGGAAGACCCTGATTATTAGACGACAAACATTTTCCTTGAAAGATATTTTTTGGGGCCATTTTTGCCTTTATTGGATGGGACAGCTGAAGAGAAACAGGAAATATTGGGAGGAGAGAGAGGGGGATGACATGCAGCAAAGGGCCTGATCAGGTTTGAACCCATAGCTGCTGCGACGAGGACTATGGCCTCTGTTCATGGGACGCATGACATGACCCCAAGGCTATCCGGCAACCCCATACTTCCCTTTTGTGAGACTACTTTTGCGTCTGCTAGAAGAGGAAATCTGTTTTTAAAGGAAACAATCGTGTTTGAAAATAATATTAAACGTTTTATAAGTGACATTTTAAACATCTATGTACTTGTTGAGTTCTAAAAAAGAGTGACCTATAACCTCCCCTACTGGGTTTGTTCACACTAACGGGGCAGCAGCTCAAACATGCTTTAGATTTCAGTCACTCCCATTCGGCTGTGACCCCTGCCAACACAGAAGAGAGAGATGGCCCCGCCCACTCAGTTTGTAGAGGCATGATGACGGACTGTAGTCAAAAACTTTAACTCATGGGCCGGCAGACTTTCCAAACCCAAGAAAAGATGTTTGGTCCATAATACGGCAAATGATTAATCATGTTCTGGGAGATCAATCCTGCAAATGGTTGCAGTATACGGTACTACTCCAAATCGGTCCACTTTTTGAAGGTCTCGGTCTCGTCTCGGAAATGAAAGCATTTTTACTCGGTCTTGACTCTAGATTTTAAATCAAGACCGCAACCTTCCCAGTGTTACAGTCTGAGTGAGTCACACACACCCTGCACACAAGATGATGATCTTTTATTGATATTTATGGTCCTAGCCTTGTCTCGGTCTCGCCCTGCCTTGGTCTTGGTCCTGACTCGGTCTCCATCGCTAAATGTCTTATACTTGACTACAACACTGCTATACGGTCTAAGGTCGGAGTGGGGTGGGAGGGGATGCTGCACGGTTTGTTTTGTTTTGGTAGATTTGTGTAAAAGTACAAAATCTACTCTGAAAGTGGCATATACCTTGACGCATTGAATTCACAAAGTAGGTTGTTGTTTTTAACACCTGTCAAATTAAATCCTGTTGTCACATCTCGGCATTGGTAAAAGAAAACACTCTTAATGCATCAGTCAACAGAGCGTTTTGAAAACACTTTCTCCTTCAGGTAAATATCCTTTACAGCTGCTTGTGTTCAGATGTTGACCATGTTGGGTACCGAACGCAAGCAGTGCAACTATCAATCAAATTCAAACATCAGTATCTCCATTATTCCTGAGATTAAACTGCGTCTTTACCTCTCTTCATACTGCACTCTTTATCTCTCATCTGGCCTCTCTCAATTCCCTCTCCATTTTCATCATCCACTAATTAGTCTCATGGGTCCTGAAAAAAAAGCAAAAGACATCATTGGAAGGAGATAAATCTAGACAGAGACAAATGAGAACAGCTTCTCACTCTGGAGCCTCTATAAATAGAGACGCGAGTAGAAAGCAGCCGCTTTAGCGCCAACGCAGAGATTCTACAAACACCAACATCACATGAACACAATGCACTGCCTCCATCACACGGGCTGATCAGATGCACTGATGGAAGTTCGCTGTGGCTTGTTTTCTGTTCAACAACTGAAAACTATAAGTGTCTGATACAAAAGTGTGATCGTCTCCAGCTGGATGGATGTACAAATCATTCTTCTTCTTCTGACAGAAAGTTGACACAGTTTAAAGATGTACACAGCATTTATATGAGCTCAAAGATGCGGAGAAGATCTTAATAAAAGGGCTCACATTGATCGAACAAGAAGAGAATAATTCTGCAGCTTAATAAGTTAAAACATTATGCTTATATAGTTGACTTGTTGAGTAGCTTTGATTGATTAGTAGCCCAAAAACCTCCTTATTTATCTGATACTGGCGTCAGTAAAAAGCCTGATTTCAGCCTCTGCCTGAAATATTTAGTTTCAGCTGCTGTCTCTTTAAGGCCCCCCCTCCCTCGTGCCCCATTCTTCTGATTGTCCAGCTCTCTGGAAACCTTTAGGGGAGCAGACCGCTGCAGGGCTGCCTATGGAGGTCTGCTCTCTAGTGCTGGGAGAAGAGGTTTGAACAGCTTATGTAGAGGCTTGAAGCCGCCTCGAGAAATTCTTGGTTTCATATCGGGAAACTATCGCGGGATTTGCAGAACAAAGCATTTAGTGCCCTCTGCAGACTCCTCCTGGGATTACTCCAACATACGTTTAACTCGTGATCTGAAACGTTGCCCACATTCAGTTTGAACATTCAGCATTGTAACACTATATGTGAGTTGTAGAAATGGAGATCAGCATCATAGATCAACTTTAAAGTCAGGCGTCTTACTGTTTTTTTATCTGAGAGCTACTTTGACATAAATGAAAAGTGGCCAAGAATTTCTTGGAACACATCGCTTTTATTTTTTGTCACATTCATCAAACCAGAATGCAGCTACTGATACAATATATGTCAGCTGTCAATCAAAACTTAAAAAGCACCAAACTGAACCTCAGCAAACAGACATGATTTCACTCTGACTGTGTGTACCCTGAATATTGTCATCAGCACCTTCACCATCAAGCTAATAGTGAATGGATTCTTGTGCTTTCTTAGAAAATGTGCAGCGTTAACCATCTTTGTCGGGTTGTTTAAAGAGATTGCTGTTTTTAAGTGTTTCTTTTGCCTCACTCTCCTTTTCAATTTGTAGCTCGCTGCCTGCAGTGTATTCCCGTGTAAAGTTAAAGTAGTCTTGAGTTTGGTGGCGCTCTGCGTTGTTTCTCTAACACACAGCAGAGGAGGCACACACACTGGTCCTTTACATTCTTATGGAAATGTTGCGTTCTCTTCCCCATTTAAATATTTGTTTTATGCTTTTTTACTGTCATGACAACCTTGTCCAACATAAATCTTGCTAAACGGGCTAACAGCACTGAACTTCTTACTTTAGCTCAGCTAGCATCCAACAGACATGATCCGAACTGTCCATGGAGGTTGCTGCTGCTGCTTTGCTCTGATTGGTTAGCTTCAGATGTTGACAATCTTAACAGGCGTGTCACCTTTTCAACAGCTGACAGCTGATTGGCCTATCTTATTATTTGGTATTGGAGGAGTTAAGACATCTGTGTATTGATTGAACTGAAGCGGAAAGAGGCGTTCAAGGGGCGTCGTATTTTTGTACACAGTCTTTGAACGAGTCATGGCGAGCTACTGAAAACTGGCAGCGGACCGCTAGCTACCAGACTTGTTAGAGACCGCTGCTTTAGATAACGACCCAAAATTCAGTATTGGTAAAACTGTCAAAGATTTGACATCAAGTTTAATTCACTTCTGTTGTTGCTTGTGCATGACCTCTCCCTCATCTTCTACTTTACATTCCTCTCTTTTGTTTGTCACTGTTATCCTTCGCTTTAATGCTGCTGTCCCTTTGTCCTCTGTGTCTGTCTGCTTGTTTATTTTTGTTTTTTGGCTGAGTTGTGTGTGTGTGTGTGTGTGTGTGTGTGTGTGTGTGTGTGTGTGTGTGTGTGTGTGTGTCTGTGAGGGAGAGAACAAGGGAGAGGGAGCAGAAGTTGTCCTTTTAAGTCTTCTCTTTACACTAGGCCTGCAGCACAACCTCATAAATCTGTTGGGATAGTGAACGCCTCGCTGCACAGGAGTCCTGTGTGTGTGTGTGTGTGTGTGTGTGTGTGTGTGTGTGTGTGTGTGTGTGTGTGTGTGTGTGTGTGTGTGTGTGTGTGTGTGTGTGTGTGTGTGTGTGTGTGTGTCTGTGTGTGTGTGTGTGTGTGTGTGTGTGTGTGTGTGTGTGTGGTGATAGTGTGTGTTTACAGTTTGTTTGATGATGTTCCTGTGTGTTTGCTGTTACATGTAGCACATAGTGATTTTGATCAGCTAAAGCTTGCTGCTCCTGTGGATTTTTTTTTACGGTATGTGTTCTTGAACCTCTCTGACTGCGTGCGTGCGTGTGTGTGTGTGATCCATCCACTGGCTGAACACCTGAGTGCCCACAGTGACAGAGAGGAATGGTAGGCTGTCCAAACCAACAACGTACAGCCAACACTGAGCGCTCCCGATGCACTTTGTTTAGTGTTATATCCCACAGGCTCACACACACACACACACACACACTCACACACACACACACACACACACACACACACACGAAAAACAAATGTACACGCATGAAACAACAACAACAACAACAGTGTGTTGGATGTGTAACTATTTGACATGCCATCCCTTGTTAAGTTCGGCGTAACAGATATGCACTCCTGCCCTTCTATTTTCACATATGCACTCCACATACACACTTTCAGGAGGACTGCTGGAGATTCTCCTGACATGGCTGTTCACATATGAACCTTACAAAGGGAGATTTTCCCTGTCAGATGGAAGGGAGGCAGGGGCGTCTCCTGAGATAAGACGTGATGTATACGACACTATAATGACAATATTTTCCTTTATATCACTATATATTCCTATATATTTGTGGTTCAGCAGAATCAAAATTTAGGAGAATAACCTGCTGCATTCTCACATCAGATCACTCTGACTTGCTGTGGAAAAAATACTAGGAGTCTGGCAGGAAAAACTCCGGGTGAAGTCCGAATGAAAAGGTTCCTCCACAAATATCAGGAGTTTTCAGGAGTTTTCTGCAAGTGTGAAATCCCTTTAAGTGTCTCTTTACAGTCTCTTGACCCAGTGACCTTAATATCTCTAACAAATGTTATCTCAAGGCGCTGACAGATCTGGACAATACTCCTTATTATATAATTTAAAAAAACTAAACAATAATCCATCATGAGCACAGCAATATGCAACACTTAGTAACAGAGTAACGGACAAGGGAAACCTCGAGCAAAACTGGAAAGTGGGATTCAGACACAGTCACCACCTCACATGTATGGAGGCCCAGAAGTGATGATTGAGCAGCATGGATTAACAGAAAAAAAGATTGAATATCAGTGCCTAATTCTGTGATCCTGCTCCTCAAACCTTTAAACATCATTCTAAAAAAAAAAAAAAACAACCCCAAAGTCATCGATCTGAACCAGTCACCTATGTATAGCACATCTCCCTGGGAGCTCTGCTTGAAAAAAGCAAAACTAGAGAGAGTGAAGCAGAGAGAGAATGTCAAGGCCATCAGAAGCAGAGCGATATTGAAGCGGTGCTATTGATTGAGTATAAGCAGATGAGAGCAGAGCCGGGCTGTGATGCTGCCTGACAGATACATCAGATCGCCCTCAGCACTTCACATATATAGCAGCGGCACCAATCAGCCGTGCATGCATACTGATTGCACTTTGATACGGATTTCAGCTATGAAATAAAATCTGGAGCTGCCAGACTTTCTGTCTGCACATCCGTCCACCCGTCCCCTCTATTCATTAGCTGCCCATGCATGTGCATCAAATCCATCCATATCCAGCCATCTGTCAATTTGATCAAGCTTTCACATACATTACCAGGCTGCACACGGGTATGGTGTGCTCACTCACTGTGCATCGACTCACCTGCTGGATCTGACTCGGCTCAACCTTCACATGCTGTTTGGAAAAACATCCATTTCAAATTGAGGTTGTATGATAAAAAAATATCTTACTGAGCATGCTCTCAAGGTAAAAAGACAAGGCCACTAAAAACAAAGTAAAACCTACAACTACAGCTATATAGACAAATCCAATGGGCAATGTCAAGCTGTTTTTAATCATCACAGACCAGTTACCTTGGCAAGAAGATTGTATTCAAGGTCCAATCAGTGAGATGTGTAGTGAGTGAAATGATAAAGTGAGCTTACTATATGATCAGACATTAAGGAAACGTGCTATGTTGAAGTGCTGGCTTCTCTGACAACAATGCAGCAGCCAGTATGTCCTCCTTCTAACTTTAGATTCTGGTCCTGAATGCTCTGGATTTGTTTGGACCAGAGAAGGTAGGCAGTTTTAAGGCACCCCCACACGACCGTTTTGGACGCCCCTCGATATGCCAGATATGAGAGCAGTTATCAGGTCAAACCAACAGGTGTTGCAGCGATGGAAGCAGCAAGAGAACTGGTTCAGATAGAAGTGATTGTACCCGACCTAAAAAGCCTCTGCATGTTTCTAATAAGCTCCAATAGCAGAAACGTGCTCAAACTAGGATCAATATTGGAGATGCTTTCGAAAAATGGAGAGAGGTTAGAACACAGAAAGGTTTACAGACCGATGCAGAGCTGGCTAAACACTGAAGCTTCAGTGTCCACCACATGGCAACCTGTGTGAGTATCAACTCTAGAGAGGAGGGTGCGGGAGAGACAGCTCTCTACAATGTTTAGAATTTTGGCTGCAGTACCCATTTTGAGTTCAGAGTTACATATTGCTCCTTTAATTGTCTGGAGATGAGAGAGGTTAAAATAATGATAACATTCTTGATCGTCCTTCGAAGAATGAAGCTTCTGTATTGTGCACTCATTTTTTTTCCCAAAGTTAGTTTGTCACAACCCTCCCGATGACCTTTCATGTGATTCTCAAAAAAATAAAGTAACATAGAAAGTTCAGTAAAAGTAGAACATTGTTCTCTTCTTCTGACGGCTTTCCTTCAAACGCACAGATGTCTTGGTGAGACGCTTTTCAACTACCTGTGTTTTTCCCGGATTCGTCTCTATCTTCCATCTGACTAAAGTAATATTGAAAGTCACGTGGCCTCCAGCCTGAGCCGAACCTTAATCTGTTATCAACTGCATGAGCCCCCGTGACATGTCATCTGAGGGCAAAATGTGTGCTCACCTTTTTTTTCCATAATGAATTGAGTCTTCTTTTCTGTAAAATTGAGCTCCTTGAAAGATGAAAGCCAATTTCAAATCATATCTCCTGCCCTTTCATTTCCTCTTACAAGCTTATAAGCTCTTAAAGAAATGCTTCTCTAAAGGTGGGGGTGGGGGGTGGTGTCGTAGTGGGAGGGGGGGGGGATCAGCTACTTGTACAGATCTTGATCTCAGTGCTTATTTCCTTTCATTTGTCTCTTGACTCTCTGTGCTTTTTTTTGCTGTCCAGATTCTGTATTAATAACAAGTAGGTAGACTACCTGATGTCTGATTTATAATTTTACATTTTAACTTTTCTGATCTTCATAGTACTCTTGGATGATTTTGTGTTTTTCATCCATTTTATGTACATAACACACACACACGCACATTTATGTGTCTATTTCCCTGGTTGGAACAGTACTTGAAAAAAAATGTCATTATGCATTGTACTGTGTGTGTGACCAATAAATCTGAATATTAATTTGACCCTCGTACATTTTATCTTTGGTGGCCAATTTATTGGTTTCCTGGACTCAGAGAAGTGACCATATTTTGAGAAGAGGGTGGAGCTAGCGAGCAGTGAGGGGGGTTAGAATACAGAAAGGTATCAAGGTCAGTCAATGGCTCATTCATAAGCTGGTAAATGAGCTACTTTCAATTTTATTTGTGGTGCTGAGACAGCATTATCAGAGTAAACAGCATGCGACGCGAGCGAGCGTCAGCGTCAAAGTCAGCATGATTCTATTGTTTCCTATTGGAGTGTCCAAGCTGCCAGTGAGCGATGTACTGTAGCGCAACATTTTTACTCGGACGCCCCATTTATATTCCCTCTTTGTTGCTCGCTTTGATGTGGACGAGGAACTAGGAAGGAGGGGGCTCTGCACGGCACTGACACTCGCTTCTCTCACTCAACAGAACTCGTTAGCTTGTTGTACAAAGCTGAGATAACCGTGCATTAATAATATCCACATCGATGATTGAAATATTGACCTTTGACTTTTCGAGGGTATAATTTCCAGGTGTAGAGCTGCTGCTGCTGATGCCAGGCCACACCTTCTTTACACTGGTTAAGTTTCAGATAACAACAAGCACTGGTGTGAAGCGCTCTGATACTGATACTGATACAGAACCTGATACTGAAAATCTAGGGCGGGGCTTTGGTCTGGTGAACTGGTGATTTGTAACCTTTAGATCCTTAAGGTGGTTTTTAGACCTTCTTTGTTTGTTGAACGAATGAACCAAGACCACTTCAACAACCTTTACATTTACCAACCAACAGAAGTACGATATGTTTACAGTGTAACTTCAAGCTTAGGGTTTTTTGCTGAGATCATTATTGGATCACAGTTGACAGTACATGCTCTATTGGTTACCACGGTGACGTGGCTGCAGAAGCTCTTGTTGTTTTTTTATGGCTGTCAAAGCATTATGATGTTAATAAAGTAAGGTCATGCTGTGAGGGGCCGCCAGGCTTTGGTGCACCGTGGGATTGATTGATGACTCTGTTGTCAGTTCAATCTAAGAAATGCATTTGAAGAGGGAGGGAGGAAGGGAGGGAGGAAAAGGGGGAGAACTAAATGGATTAGTTAAGAACAGAGAAAGGATGGAAGAAAGAAATTAAGTGACTCAGGAAGGCGGGCATAAAAAGAATTTGGAAATTAAGGGAAGCATGAAGGTAAGACGGAGATACAAGATAAGAGAAAATTAAAGATTTGTAATAGGGGAGTGACAAAAGCACAGACATACTCTTCAGATCTGCGTTTAGGGGGAAGGTAAAGGCTAAAAATAAAATTGCATAAAAAGGTCTAAGGAAGGAAGAAGGAAGTTCAGGAAAAGTGGGAGTGGGGCGTTTTCTGTGTGGAAAAAGTATGACAAAATACGAACCTTAAAACATGGAAATAACGGAGGAAGGGAGATGATGTTTTCTCCATCAGGCGCTGAGTTGAATTGATAAGGATGCACATGCTGCACGCGCATACACAACACCATGAATGAGTCTGTGAGGAAGCATAAGTGAGGATGTTTACGGCGAATCTCTGATTCATTAAAAGAGACAGAAAGGTGACAATAAATAACATAACTGAAAGCTGCTTGAGGATTGAAAACGAAAGTAAAGAGGTCTGTTGTTACCGTGGCGGATTGGTTAGTTGGCGGATTTTTATTCTCTCCCCTGAGAAATCACCGTCTATAAACTGACACACAGTCATACGACATGTGTGCACCTGTTGATTTGCACTGTTGATACGTGCAGGTGGGGGGAAAAGATTAGCATTTCAGGACTACACAGAGCTGCCAGCGCACACACACACACACACACACACACACACACACACACACACACACACACACATACACACACACACACACACACACACACACACACACACATACACAGCACACAGAGCAGCACACGGGTACAGGTACACAGACAGCACACAAACACACTTCTATTGATTCGGTGTGGACGATGCTCCATTCAACAGCGTCACCCTGCTATTGATTCATAAGCATTGTATCCGCACAGATGGAACAGGTGCACCTCAAAATGAGAAGCAGAGGAACCAGCTGAGATCATCACAGGATGTTATCTTTACTGGGAAACATGGAAATCATCTCCATCTGTTAAGCCCTGAGTAAACTCGCTTTCAACCACACGGTTTGGTTTGGAGCATTGTTTGTGCACGCCCTTAGAAATTAAAGGGATACTTCACCAATTTGCATTAAGCTTTGTATCATTAGAAACCAGGTAGTATTTTTGAATGGTCGTGCATCTCGCCCTCATTCTCCCCTGAGACGTTTGTATTTCTGAGTCTGAAAAGGAGATACAACGGTAGTTCCTCATATTTTCGACCACTGAAGCTAAAGACCAATCACAGATCAGTGGGTGGGAACTCACTCCCAGAATCGAAACTTAATGTCCTCCATATTGCTTGGAAGCTATGCTAACAGGCTCTATGGAGAAAGATGATAATGGTGAACAAATATAAATATAGCGGTGAGATGGCTGCTGCCGACAGGCCGGTCTTGTGTTTTGGCTGCCGGGGACCCCAACCCTATGTACATTAAGTGGGGGATACTCTACAAGATAACCAGGCTGATTTTGGGCCCCATCCACGATTTCCGAGAAAGTTATCAAAGTCATGATTTTTTATGGTTCTAATATTATCTCACCAGATTTTCTTGTGGTGTGAGCTTCACTAAGAGTGATACGATCTTCTCCAAAGAACATCATGGCCTCACTGATTTCAAATCCAAAAATACTAAACATGTTCACTATCTACAATTTGATACCTTGTCTGCATGCACAATTTCAATAAGAGATTTCGCCAAAGTTGTTAGTTTTACACTTTACAGCTTTACTATGACACAGACAGCGACGGCAGTTTCAGAGCGCTTCTCACCAGTTGACTGACTGTGTTAAAAACAAATTAAAAAATCTGACGACAGTAAATGCACCTCTTCCCACTATTCATATCTTTGGCCCATAAAAACAAGTGTAAAGTAGTATATGTTTTCTTGGACATTGATGTGAATTTTCAGTAACATAGCTTAGTATGTGGCACAATAAGAAGTGTAAAATATTCATGTTTTTATCTTGGACCTTGATGTGAATTTAAAATTATTGATAAGCATTTGCTTATTGCAATTTCACACATGTATAAACAGTTAACAGCTAAGGTAATAAATGAAAGCAGTTTGATGCAAGTAGCTCTTGTTCACATTCATTTTTTCCAAGTAGCTCTCATGTGAAGAAAGGTTGGAGACCCTAGAGGAATCCTCCTGTAACACGCGTTGCACAAAAGCAAGTTTTTTTTTAAGTTCTGAGTCCACTGGTGAACAGTGAGCCCTTTGGACTTGTTTCATTTCCATGATGGGATATGAATTCATTGGAATGCATGCAGATCATGATCTACCAACAGGGAGTTGAATGCATGTGACTTGACGGTTGAAAAATGTTTGTTGAATATCAACTGACACACTGTTAATATGCATCGACATATCTACTGATAGCTTGTTGAGTGTCAACAGATGGAATATCAAAATAAAGTTTTACTAAAAGAAGTAAACTGGAAACGTTGGTCATTGTTCCCAGTGGTATATTTCCTGAGATTGCTGTTAATATAAGTCAGAATAATAGGAGACATAAAGTAAAAAGGATCAATATTATGTCAGGAAGGTGTACCAAAGTAATTAATTTAACAACAAGTTCACATAAAAGTTTTTGCAAAACTCGTCTGTCAGAAGTTCAGTTTGAAGGTATTATATAACTTCATATAAATAGATCAGTGAGTCTTTCTTTTTGTGTGCAACAGAAACCGACTTCTGTGACAATACTGATTACAGTTTGAGTTCTTTGAAGACTCCAAACACTGAAAAACAAAGCAAAAACTTGAACAGGCCAAGTCTGCATTTCCTTTCTTTTCTGCCGGCACAGCAAAAGTCAGCGTTTTCTGTTTGCCATCAACCTTTGTTGGTATCATCATGTGAGACGTTATGGAGAAAAAGCATTGCAGGCGGGGGGGGGGGAGAAAAAACCAAGTCAGTGAGGTGTTAAGGTCATGCAGCCTCAGCGAATAAAGCCATAATGTGTGTGTCGGCGAGGGAGAGAGGCTGATAAAGTGAGAGAGGTGCAGCAGTGAGATAGGAAGTGAATTAGGGAGAGAGAAAAGTTGAGGTGGAGAGAGGAAAGTAATGAATGAGAGATGGAGCGAGATAGCAGTGCCTTGCAGCCAGTGTCCATATCTCCTGCCACCGATGACTCCTCCTGCTGCACTACAACTAATGGACTCTCTGCCCGTCTTATCTGCCCGCTCTTTCTCTCTCTCCATCCTCCCCGTCTCTCTCTCTCTCTCTCCCTATGCCGCTCTATCGGCCCACTTCACGACCGCTCCATCTCATTTTTATCGTGCTTTTCTCTTCTTCACTTCCCCCGCTGCTCTCTCACGCAGGCCTCTATCGCTCTCTCCTTTCTTTCTACGTATTGTTTTTTTCTTTCTATTTTTGGCTTTCTAATGTTGTTTCCATCTTTTCTGCCACCATGACCAAAACCTTAGAAAAAAAATTCCTCCTCTGCCTTATCTTATCTCTGCAATGTCAGAAAGTGGAGGAATGCAAAATGCTGTTTTTAATCTTTGTTTTTAGCTTTATCTCCTTAAATTCCACCCTCCTGAGTTTGTAAAAGAAGAAATAGAAAAATGTCTGGCGAGGAAAAGGAGAACTGTGAAGCTTTAAAATAACTTTCATTGACGAATGGTGGCAATTTTCATGACTCCAGTTTCCGTGTTCGGATTTCATGAACGTGACATCATAGGAAAGTTATTCCTCGACTTTTCACAAGATGTCAGCGAGAAGGATTACTCCATTCAATCCGTAAAAATGAGTGATTCTTATCTACATTCTCCATCTCTGTTTCACCTTTCAGATGACTCAGGAGCAGTACATCCTTGCGGCGCAGCCAAACCCGCTCCACCAGCGGGGGGCGTCGGTGTGCGGCACCCAGGTCTACCCCGCGGTGGGGATCTACGGCTGGAGGAAGAGATGCTTGTACTTCTTCATTCTCCTCCTCCTCGTCACCATGATCGTCAACCTGGCGCTGACCATCTGGATCCTCAAAGTCATGAACTTCACTCCGGTAAGAGACATGTGAGCGTGTGAGCGTGTGTGTGTGTGTGTGTGTGTGTGTGTGTGTATGTGTGTGTGTGTGAGCGTGTGTGGGCTTGTGAGCATGTTTCCGTGTGTGTGTGTGTGTGTGTGTGTGTGTGTGTCTGAGTCATATAAATGCCACAGTGTTATATGGGTTAGTGTCCATGTTGGAGTTTATAAGAGACAGCTATAAGATGGTTAAAAAGGTTTGTAGCACAACATGTGAAGGATGATAAAACCAACAGAGGTTTAACTGGGAAGAAGTGTGTGTGTGTGTGTGTGTGTGTGTTTATGGTTACACTTTTACACACCAAGCCTGCACGATTACAATATGAGATTTCTCCAAAGGTTTTAGTTTTACACTTTACCGCTTTACGATGACACAGACAGCGACGGCAGTTTCAGAGCGCTTCTCACCAGTGCTCATGCTGGTTGCTAGGTTACGAGAGTTAACTTCTGCTTCTCTCGGTAACGTCCATTAGGTGTGTTTTAGAGCGCTCTGTGTGCTTATTGTTTGCTTTAATTCTAAGAAACATCACCAAGAAAACATGAAGGTGATGTAAAGGAGTTGTGTCCAGACATCAGCAGCAGCTCTACACCTGGAAACTGTTCCCTCGAGTCAGACTAGTGTCTCCTCCACTGATGCCGACAAAGCTGTTATTGTAAGTCCCGCCCTGTCTCGATTTTGATTGGCCGGTGACAGTGTCAAAAAACATCTGTCGCTGAAGACCGCTGGTTTTGCATTGAAAACAAGCGTCGTCTGTGGATACAGCCACTTAAAGTGACACTATGCAACATAAATATCCCAAAGGAAAGCACTCCAACTGTTGACTCTGCAAACCGTCTGCTTCACTTAGCTTGCTCTGTCCAACTCAGAGGACAGACACACTGAAAGACAATCATCCCACAAAAAACTATTTGCTATTTTAGCATCGCAAGGAGAAGAGAGTGAATGTGGTTACAGACAGAGCCATGCTCTCTCCTACTACATACTTTAAAATGTATATGCAGCATACTAACCTGACCGCAGTATGCTGTTAGCAACATACTCACATACATGTTACACAGAGTACTTCTTGATATAGATATAATTCAACAACAATATGCCAACGCTCATTACTAATACAACAACGTAGTCATTTTTATTTTATTTGGCATTTCAGGAAGGACATTTTTTTAACCTGCTAGTTGACTGGATTTAATAATCTGAGAGCCGCAGTGCAGTGTGGGGCGGTTTAGTATGACTGGTATGCTCATTTTTCATACTCAAAAATTCTGTCTTGTCTCGTAAACACGCGGGTATTCGTCACATCATCACAAAATCGCCTACTATGTCTTTGGATCTTTCTACGTACTCAATGTGACGTCACTCGTGAGAGCTGAGAAACTGGATGATGCCAGTTTGAAACTTGACGGTTGCCAAGCAACCCAAACATCCCCCTCGCACGAGTTGCTGTGATTGTTGTGTGTTAGTCATGTGCACGCTATCAGTGATTGGTGGTTTGATTTAGAACTGATGAGATGTTTTATTTTTCAATAAATACAAAGCTCACAGACGCACATTAACTTATTTAGTTACATGTTAGCGACATGCTATCATAACAATGTCCTTTGTAATTGAAATCTAACATACTGTAGCTTTACAATTATTATTTTTTTTTATCCCACTGCCTTGTATGCTCCCTCTGTGCGGCTCTCTGTGAAACCCTGACTTCAGCGAAATCCTCCAAATATTCACCCGTCGTCTCAAAAAGCAGTTTTTATACATCGGCTCTGCGATGAAGCTGGCATGCTTCTCCATGCTCCGCTGCTCTTACTTTGGATTTTTTAAGTACGTCCTCATTTTTATTATGTTTTGTTATTGCTGTTCAACGCTGTGCCTTTTTTCTCCCCGCTTTGTAAGCAGCTTTTTCTGGAGAGCACTCAGAACACAGCGGCTCCGTGCTTTTAAGATGCCAAATTTGGATCATCGGAGTTGACCGACGGACAAAAAGAAAAGTTAGAGAAGCAGTAGAAATGCTAAGTAGTTCTTTGTTTTGACCTTAAATAAAGCGCTCATTTAAAAGACACTGAAGACGGGCTGAGAACATATTAAGTATTTATTAATCTGTAATGTATGCCTTATTTTGTATGTTTGCATTCTTGTTTCAATCGAGACTTTCAGGGCTCGTCATTCAGGGGTTACAGCACCCCTACATCTCATATCCCACAATGCCCTGGGGGGTTTGAGGAGCTGTGCTGTGATACTATATATGCAAATGAGGCAGAGTTTGACCCCCTGCAAACCTCTGGCAAAGCCTTCCCACATCACGCCTTATGTTTCAATAAGAGACTCCAGAATATCAGAGAGGTGGGGGGTGGAGGGGGGTTGGAGGGGGGGTGGGGGGGCTAAATATGCCCGAGGGCAGGCAGCCAGCACTGAGCATGGAAGAGCAGAAAATATTTTATAAGCCATATGATGTGTAGAAAACAGAAACCATGCAGGAGGAATTATAAAGACAGGGAGGAAGTTAAAAAAGTCATTTTGTTATTAATAATTAATTGTGATTATTCCGAGTTATGTGAAACAATGAGATCATAATCCACCACTAAGTCTCAGGACCATCCACTGTAACACCAGACTGATACTGCAAAAAAGTTACAACTGTATGGATTGCAGTTTGAAGAGTTAAGTGTGTATGCTAAATGCTGTTTGAAGAACTTAAAGGAGCAATATGTAACTCTGACCCCTAGTGTTTAAAATGGGTACTGCTGTCCAAATTCTAAACATTGTAGAGAGCTGTCTCCCTCCCGCCCCCTCCTCTCTAGAGTTGATGCTCACGCAGGTTGCCATGTGGTGGACACTGAAGCTTCAGTGTTTAGCCAGCTCTGCATCGGTCTGTAAACCTTTCTGTGTTCTAACCTCTCTCCATTTTTCAAAAGCATCTCCAATATTGATCCTAGTTTGAGCACGTTTCTGCTCGTGGAGCTTATTAGAAACATGCAGAGGCTTTTCAGGTCGGGTACAATCACTTCTATCTGAACCAGTTCTCTTGCCCGCTTCCATCGCTGCAACACTTGTTGGTTTGACCTGATAACTGCTCTCATATCTGGCAAACCGAGGGGCGTCAGAAATCATGTCAAGGTGTTTTATAGCATGTATGACATGTCATAAAGGAGGCAAATGTTTGTGTAAACTGAGACTTATCACTGTTGTTTTATAGTCAGAATCAAAAAACCCAGATATAATATACTTTTGTTGAACTTTTGAACTCACTTCACACACACAAATACACGTGCGCACACACACACACACACACACACACACACACACACACACACACACACACACACACACACACACACACAATGTGAGCTTCATTAAAATTTCACATCGCAACTGTATTTAGCATTTCAAAGAATGTTTACGTCTGTGTTCGAACGCATTAAGCTGAAAAATGGCCCGGACTAAAAACTGGAGAAAACATAAAAAGAGTGAGAATAAAGGAGTCCCAGAAAATAATCTGCATTTTACACCAGAGGTAATTCAGAAAGTCTTTGTGACGTGCATGTGTTTATATTCAAATCAGCAATTTGCATATTTTTTTAAATAAATTGCGAAAAAATAGTTTAAAGGTAACCCTGATCTTTTTTTTCTTTTTTTTTGGGGGGGGGGGGTTTGGCATCACAAATTCCAAATTTAACTGATGAATTAGCATGTGCAACTTACAGTTTTTTCCAATCGCTAACACACTAAAATGACATGCATAGCACAGTTATGACTGACACACAGAGAGCAAAACCTCTTCTCAAGTCTCCAAAAGTCTAAACACATTTTCTGCTTTACACACATTTTGCAATTCAAAATGGCACTTTTTAAATGCACTGAACACGGTTCTCTGCATAAGACACCACAATCTGACATAAAGTCACATGTTTGCCATTTCAAAACACTGCCATTCAAAATGACACTACATGACAATACAATACTACAATTGGCCAATGTATGTGCCACCTGGCTAAACACCTCAATGGTTAATTGTTATCACTTCAATCAGGAAGTAAGCACTATAAAAAGACCACCAGTGAGCACCTTTTTTTTTTACAACAACAATGGAATACATTGCAGAGAGAGGAAGAGGAAGAGGGAGGGTGAGAATGAGAGGGGGAGGACGAGTGAGAGGTAAGGGTAGAGCTGGTAGAGGAGTTCATGGCCAAAGAAGAAAACAACTTTCAAATGAAATCAGAGCAACCTTAGTTGATCATGTCATCAAGCATGGGCTGACAATGCGAGAGGCTGGACAGAGAGTGCAGCCCAACTTGAGCCGTTTTACTGTACTGGTATATGTAGCACTGACTTGTTCGGTGAAAAATAAAAATATTAATGTTTCAACAGCATGTGTGTGTATCTGCAAATATTTCTGTGCATGTGAACAATCTGAAGAATTTTCTGCAATTCGAATTTTAGTATTATGGCAAAGCATACTAAAGATGAGAGTGCTTTTTATTATGCCCAACAGTGTGTAGTTGGTTAGACAAAAACCTGGTAATATGAATGATGTGTGTGCCATTTGTTGCAAAGGTTTCATTTTGATAATGCTATATGTAGTTTTGGTTGCAGTGCTTCATTTTGCAGGATATATGAGGTATTTTCAGTTTGGGTGTGTGGTTTTGTGAATTGTGTGATATTCATAATATTCACTCATTGACTCAAAATATTCAATTGTGTTTTGATAAAACCAGCCTAGTTTGCAAAATTGTGTTTTAGCAGTTGGAAAAAATTGTAAGATCAATCAGAACTGTCTGTTAGGGTGTCTTCACATCAGAGCTCGATTTCCCCCCCCCCCCCCTCTCCCCCCCTCTCATCTGCGTTCACCTGAGTACATAAGATTACCCAAGAGCATAATGTACACAGTCTGATCCAGCAGGGGGCAGTATGCACATAGTTGGTTTGGACATCCACCAAGAAGCAGAAAGAAGAAGACGTAACCATGGCAACCACTCGCAGACTGAGTCCATCCTGCTAACTGTGGATGTTTTTGTTACTTCTGAGACGCCAACATCGACCCTCTTCCTACATCCACATCTACCGTGCAGTCAGAGGATGAAACAGGCCCGCGCTGCGTGGTTACAGCGGTTTTTAAAGCGACAGGAGCCGTTTAGAATGACGTCATGTACAGGTCCACTTCCTTGTTTGAGCTCGATTTCGTTCACATCTCCCGCAGACCGTACTCGTACTCTGGTACACATGAATCTTGCCTGAGACCACCTCTTCAAGCGGACTCGGGCCCCGTACAAGATGACGGCACGTTTATGTTCACACTGATCAAATGAACGAGTCTTTGGGGTCAAAATCTACGGAAGAGGAATGCATGATTATTAGGAAGTACATATAACGTTGAACATGATTGCTTAATCAAAGTTCAGTGCAAAGCAATAATTCATCATTCACATAGAGACAGGCAGGCTGTACCTTCCAGTATCTTTCCCGCTTTTTTCCTCTTTGACTTACTTTTGTTTTCTGTAGAAATCAACACAAGTAAGAATGTTTCATCCGAGGTGTGACACTCTTGTGCACCGCAGGACACATGCACAAAGTTAATTTTTCTCTGTTCACTGCTTGTTGCACTGCTTGTCACCACTTTGCACCTTCACACCTCTGATGCTGTGCAGCAGGTTTCCTTCTGAAACATCCCGCTGCTTTATTTGTCTCAAATCTGAAAACCACACAAAGCGCGTCGCTATTATCGGCTCGACGTGAATGCAACAAACACAAAAGACTCCATCTGACACATATACAGACACACAAACTGTATTCCTCTTCCTCATCATCTCTCATTTCAAATCTGGCCATAGGGGGCTGCTTCCTCTCCGGCTCCATGATTGTCATTTCCATCGCCTCCATTCAAATCACGTCGCAGCGGCGGCGGCAGCATAATGAAGGCCTTTCTCAAACTTTTTGTTTTGTTTGGAGTTGCCAGATGCGATTCTCATTGTGATGGCGTGGTGGAGAAAAAGAGATTTGTCTTTGAAGAGACAGCTTTGGCAGTAAATTGGAGAGGAGGGACCTGTGGGGACAGGAGTTTGCATGTGTGTGTGTGTGTGTGTGTGTGTGTGTGTGCGGGATTGTGTGTGACAGAGAGAATCAGAAGGGAGGCTGAGGGAGAGTATACGTGTTTGTGCCAGCAATTATTCAGAGATTGTTCATGCCTATGTGTGTGTGTGTGTGTGTGTGTGTGTGTGTGTGTGTGTATGTGTGTGTGTGTGTGTGTGTATGCCCATGCTTGGGTGTGTTAAACCACATTAGTGTTTGTGTGTGTGTGTGTGTGTGTGTGTGTGTGTGTGTGTGTGTGTGTGTGTGTGTGTGTGTGTGTGTGTGTGTGTGTGTGTGTGTGTGTGTGTGAGTGCGTTTGTGTGTGTGTGTGTGTGTGCGTTTGTGTGTGTGTGTCCTCCCTTGAGTCCTTATGGCTGCACTGCAGAGAAATTCAATTTCAGCTGTCACTCACCAATCAGCCCGCCTAATTCCTGGGTTGGTCTAGACTATTGTGTGTCTTTTTGTGTTTGTGTTTCTGTGTGTGAGAGAGAGAGGGCGAGAGAGAGAGAGAGTGTGTTTATTTTGAATCATATTGTTTTCCCCTTCATAACACGGTTTGCATTGTGCTTCTCTGCATCCTGGCCTAATGACCTTTTTGTGGAGCACCGTGCCTGCTCAGTGAAGTGTGAAGCATGAACTCCACAGCAGAAAGAGCCTGTGTATAACTTTTAATCCTTGATCGTATAACTTATAAATATCACATTAAAGAGATAAATAGCTGGGGGATAACATTAAAACAGCCAGTGTAATGTCTGACACTGGCACATTTTTACAGGGACTCTGTGAAGTGCGCTTCTTTTAGCTTTTAATCGTCATTGGCTGCCAACCAGCGAGGGTATAAAAATCAAACTTTATTCTTGTGGCACTTTTCATAAGAGAGTTACAGCATGCGCTGCAGACGATAAAACAACGATTGGAAAATCTATAAAAGTGACCAGCATTAATTAGAACCGGGGGTTACGGCTGCATAAAAATGCAACAGGGAAATACAACAAGGAATAAAACAAGCAAAAACAAATCTGGCTTATGAGTAGCTCATTAAAAGGAGGAGAGAAAGACGGACACTGTCAGAGTCCGTGACCACAAATCATCAGTTTCTTTAGAACAAGAGTTCAGTCAGCATTATGGGTGCCTCATAGGTCCAAAATAAATCAATGATAATAACTCAGTTTTGCTCTTCTCGACCCACTTTGAATTTTAGACTGTGAGATTGACTGAACTTTGTAAGAGCGTTGTACCACATTCATTTGATTTATAACGGCCCAGATACCCACTAACTCTGGTTTTAGGAGAATTTAACACTACAAAGGGCAAACATGTACCTGCTGACTCTGGCAAATGGGGAAATGAAGAAAACAGCTGAATTATGAATACACTTAAGGGGTAACCCTTAAAGATGAGCTATGAAGCTGATTCACATTTTCAAACTCACATGTAGTGTTTCAAAGCTGGATGCCCAAACTAAACGTGGGCAAAGTTTCAGATGATGAGGTGAATGTATATTGGGGTAATCCCAGGATAAATCTGCAGAGGGCGCTAAACAGCTTGTTCTGCTGATAACGCGACAGTTCCCCGATATGAAACTGTAGAAAATCACAAGACGGCTTTTAGCCATCCGCTGGCAGCCCTGCAGTGTTCAGCATATACAGAAATGTCGAAGGCTTGTAAAGTAGCAAAGGAAGAGGTTGTTTTCAATTTGTCACTTCTTCTTTAGTGTCCCGAGAACTCGTCCGCGCCGCCGGGGATTAGCATGCCCAGGCCTCTGCCTTCGCCTGCCACCCGGCTTGGCATGCAGCCGACCCCAATGCCTCTCTCTGCCGGTGGTGGGCCTACAGGGCGATTAGGATGCTTCCTGGACGTCTCCCTTTGGAGGTTTTTCCAGGCACGCCCAACTGGGAAGAGAACCTGAGATAGACTAAGAGTACGATATTAAATGAATTGACGTGCACTAAAAAAGAAAATCCATGCCCCTGCTGTTCAATCAAAACATGTTAACCAAATGAAAGTTTTCAGTGCGGCCTTTACTTTCTCTCTGACAGAAAACCAATACTGAGCTGTGATAAAAGATGAGGAGGAGATTAAAGGGAGGAACACAGATCTAGCTTTTCAGTCCAAACCAATCACCTGCTGCTGTTTAGCAGGCAGCTTTAATTTGTCATGTCCTTCAGGCAAAAAGGGGTGATAGGTACATGATCTCAATTAGAGGACGGAGCGCTCTCAGCTGTCACCGCTGCTCTTGTGATTCATCTTAAAGAGAGGTGTGTTTATTTTCCACATCAAAGATGTGCATGGCGTAGCTTTAAATAAAGTAACCGGAGAGATCAGCGTGGTAAAGAGAGACGGAAGAGGAAAAGGGAGGCGAGCAAGGAGGACGGTGAATGATGCATGAAAGGAGACAGATAGGAAAAAAGACGGGAGAGGGGGTGATTGGAGAAAGTGTGTGTGTGTGGTTTAAATAGAGTCTTCCTTCATCTACCCTGAGCTTCTCCAACCTGTCCTCTGCCTCTCAGGTCCTCTGGGACTCACCGAGGTGTCTGTTTCACTGCCTCATGGAGTGGAAGTGAGCTGGTGATGGGCTGGCAGAGACAGGAAGAGTGTGTGTGTGTGTGTGTGTGTGTGTGTGTGTGTGTGTGTGTGTGTGTGTGTGTGCGCGTTTGAGTTTTAGTGATCATTATGGTACCGTCATCTTCAATATAGCCTTGTCCAGTCCTCCTTCAAACCTTTGGTCTATGATTGTTGCTCAATCTGTCTATTCTTTGTCTAGTGTCACTTTATTTTCCTCCTTATATGAAAACAGGTTTCTTTGAATGGGTGTGTATGTGACTTCCTGTGCTTCTGCAGCCAGCCTCTAGTGGATGCTCGAGGAACTGCAGGTTGTTACACTTCAGTATCATCTTCATTTTTCAACACCAGAGTTTGCTGCTTGGTCAACACTCATGCATTAGGTTAAAGGTCGTGACTGCTATGATGTAGCCGGTCATCGTTTCATGTTTTTCATCCGAACCGTGTTTGTTTGTTGTGTGTGTGTGTGTGTGTGTGTGTGTGTGTGTGTGTGTGTGTGTGTGTGTGTGTGTGTTTGTGTGTGTGTGTGTGTGTGTGTTGGGGGTAAAATGTGCTGTTGAAGGCAGTATGAGCTTCCAATCCTGCTGTACTCAGCTCCTCGTCTAGACTGGCCACCATCATTATAGAGGTTCACACCTGCACGGTGTAATTTATAGCTCTCACACACACACACACACACACACACACACACACACACACACACACACACACACACACACACACACACACAAACACACACACACAGACATACACTGCACAAGCACTCACCAACACACACATTTTTCTCACTTTGTCAGTAACAGTGCTGACCTCAGGTAATGGAAGAGTCCAGCGTGAAATACTCTGTCCTCTTGTATCACACACACACACACACACACACACACACACACACACAGGGGTGTATGGAGAGGGTTAATGTGATGCATCCATCAGACTTTAAGCGCTGACACACCTGATGTTAATCGCTTGAATGGTCACACACACGCACATACACACACAAGCACACACACAAAGGGGGCAAACACATACACACAAATAAAAAAGAAATTATATGATAACAATTATAATGTATACCTTTAAGAGTTATACTCGGTTGATTCTGATCACTCCTAAATAATAAACGAAGACCTAAACATGTGTGATTGCATGATTATTTCATTGCATAAAATCCATATGGATTGAGAGTGTTCAGTCATCACTGGTCATGCCACAGGGCCCTGAAGCAGCTCCTATAGAGTGCCAATTCCCTAGGCGGTCCTAGGCAGAAATCATTTGGGGGGCCCTCAAATCAGCATTCATCACCATTATGTCCGCTTGAGTCCCGTCACTTACTAGCCAGATAATTCCTCTGAATTTTTCTTTGTTGCCTTTCCTTGACAAACTTTGGTTATAGAAAGCATTAATGCATGCAATGCTTAGCAGGGCAACGAGAGTTAATGCTGTCAGATGGGGCCCCCTTCGGGAGATCTCCTACTGTCATTGGAATATTTGCACATTATGGGCCACTGCTTCGGTTTTTTGGTTTGTTAGACCTCAGGGGCCCCAAGCAGTTACTGTATCTGCCATGCCTGTTGACAAGCAGCACCTCTGCTTATATTTCAGTTCAACCACATCTGTAGATAATGGCTGAATGCTCACAGATGTGTCTTACTGTATGCACATCAGGTTATGTTAATGACCCAGTAAGATTATACAATACTTATGGGAGCATTACAGTTGGACTGAATGTCTTGTTTCCTGACATCAAGCTGCTGATTTCTCTCCGCCTCTTGTTGGACTGAGCTTATCAAACGTCTTTTGTTTGGCAGAATGGATAACGCTCTCTTTAGTTTACTGAACTGACTGGTGCACAAGGCAACAAAAAAAATGCAATGTGATGGTATGCGATACGGTGCAATTATACAATACAATATGAAGGGATCGGATGTAATGCAATGCTCTACGATGTATAAAGAAATACAATATGATAAGATACGCAGGAAAACAGCAAGCTATAATATGATATGTTACTTTACCTAAGGATAGGATACCTGGAATACTCCCAGGACACAGTGATTTTTTTCAAATTACCTGCATGTGACTGTTGTTGCGGTGAATTTTTCAACATTTTTTAGCAATGGAGCTCATTTGCTTAAAATGGAAAGCATGCAGAATGGCTCATATAAATATTAAGAAACATCACTGGCACAGCAGAGCAGATCTGTAGCGCATTTAGGGGTGCAAGTCACCCCTTTGCTTTCACTTTGTGAATTAGAACATGTCTTTCTGCACAGGTGTAATAGATGCAAAAAGCTGCCCAACCCTTTAGCTAAGCCCCCAGCTCCTCCTTAAACCTTAAATGTCCTCTGAGCTCTGACACCTGACACGGAAACTGTGAGATTACACAAGAGATGATCGGCAGCTAAGTGCACAGAAAAAAAGGGGGAATGCCACTCATCGTCAAGATTTAAACAAGACATCACAGCACCACCCACACTCTTTGACTGACAGCTGATCTCTGAGGATGGCAGGCCTCAGAAAATGCATGTATAGCACTTAGAAGAGACGCAAAAAAAAAAAAAAAAGGAAAAGAGGGGAAACAAATCCTTGCGAGATTTCTAACTTTAAATCTCTGTTTGCACAGAAAAGACATCTTATTACCGAGTCAGCAACATCTTCAGTTTAAAGTCACTGAGAGAGGCAAGAACTCTGACATTAAATCACACTGATATGTTTTCCCATACATCGACCCGAGGGTATTTTTGTGTGTGTGTGTAAGACAAGCTGGGTTGTCTGGGCGTATACGTGACACCTGAATCTGAATCAGTCAGCACTTTGGTCCTATTATCTCCAGTAGAGATGTGTCAAACAATGATAAATAAGAACACACACACAGACACACACAGAGAGCCAGCTGATGCTCTGCCCGTTTGTACAGCTCTATAAACTGACTATGTGAGTGTTTGTGTGTGTGTGTGTGTGTGTGTGTGTGTGTGTGTGTGTGTGTGTGTGTGTGTGTGTGTATACTGTAGCAAAGGGGCGTTCTGTGTAGTGTGTAAGTGTGAAAGCAAAATATCCATCAGTCAGCAGTTTTAGCCTTGTTATCTCAACTGGCACTCCATCAAAGATATAAACAATGATAAATAATGAACACACTCATCTTAATGGAGTCTGTCCGTGTGTGCGCATGTGTGTGTGCCTGCGCGTGTTGGTGTGTGTGTGCGTAATTGTGTGTGTGTGTGTTTGTAAACAATATGTGTTTAGACAATCAAATGGAACATTTGTTTGTGTGTTTGTCCTCAGGGGTATGAGGCTTTGCTGTTGCTTTTATGCTGACGTGCTAGCTTGTGTGTGTGCGTGGGTGTGTGAGCGTGTGTGTGTGGGTACGTAATGAGATTTTTTTTAAGCTATAAAGAGAAATGAAACAACACGAATTCACTTAAACCACTCGTGACACAATCCCTTCATTCCTTTTTTCATGGTCGCTCACGTTGACAGAACATATTTACATTTCTGAATAAGTCTCTGTTCATTACACTCGCTCAACATGTGTGAGTGTGTGTTTCTCTCGGAATAAAAAAGGCCAAAAAAAGGGTTTAGTGGAGGGGAATAAAGTGAAGGGGGGGGGGGGGGTGTCACACATGTCACAGGAGAATGGTTGATGAAATCATTTTATGCCAAACAATGTCTCTATACATTCACTCTTCATGTCGATAATAAGGCTGAGGATGTTTGTACACACAAATACACATATGTATTTTCCCTGAGCTTGCGCCTTAAGGCTCAAATATTCTTGCTTTTGAACCACACACCACCCGTACGTGTAGAAAAACCTGCATGGTGAACGTAAATGTTCACATACTTGCATGTTACTGGAGGATTCCTCTACGTCAGGGATGGGCAACTTTGGTCACAGCAAGGGCCACATTCATTTAATTCTCACTGCCAGAGAGCCAAATTATAGAATACAAAAACTCAAATTTAACTAAAAATATACCAGTGATCAAATATTATTATGGACATATTTCTGGTTTCACGGCAGATGTTGTCATGTTTTCTTCATGTTTCCAATTAATTTATGTGCAAAAATTGACCTGAGGGCCACGTTGAGGGTTGATGGAGGCCGCATGTGGCCATTTTTGGTGCGCACTTTTGAATGCCATGCATCTGCAATGACACATCATAGTGCGGGTAGTTGAGGACTCAATCTGTTAACCTTTCTTCTAAACTTTCCGCCGTTGTTCCAGTGGCTCTCTGGTGTCGGCCATGTTGTCATATCCAGTCTCATCACCATAACAACCTTACACTGCTCCTAGAGGTTATATGCATACTGCATCTCGTGTTAATTTCAGAGGACGTGCACAAATTTGTCTCTCCAAACCACCAAATTTGTCTCTCCAAACCACCGCAGGATACACAAAGCTGATGTCATGTGGTCGTGTCGTTAAAAGCGAGTTTAAGCTCATCTTCAAGTAGCAACTTCCTGATGACTCCATGTTCCAAAAGCCTTCAGCGGTGACTCTGATTCTGAGTTTGTATCTCAAAGGGATTTAGAGAAACTTCTTTCAGCTTCCTCTCTGAAACAACCTGTAACACAATGTGAAACAGTAGTAATAAGGTTTTGTGATCAGGTATGATGGACAAGCAATAGCGACAGAATGTCCCACTTTAGGGGCTGAAGCCTTCTGAGGTTTTTTTCACTTTTTGCAATGTTGAAAGCTTCCCCACTATGAAGGCTCCTTCAAACTGAGCCGACAAATGTGTCCTCCTCTCCCGCCAAAGAAACAGCCATCGTCATCCAACATATCCCGGGTTTCATCGTTGAGGACAATGCCAATGGAGAGGTCTGTCCTCCATAATCCATCCATAATCAATGATGTCTGATGCATTCAAGGAAGTCAGGAAATCTAATCACTGATTGGTATCACCAATTATAAGCTGTGGTGGTAAAAAAAATACTTCCTGTTAACAGGCTGAAACCTCGAGCAGAACCAGATCCTTTGGTGGATCTGCCTCGACTGGGTGGGTGGAGGAAGTTGGATGGGGGGGTTAGGGTAAGGGTTGTGCAGTTCTAAATTAGACAAAAACAAGGAGTTGACGTGTTATTGTGTAGCTGAATACCATACTCCATGTTGCAATCAGAAAAAAACATCCTTCACAGACCACTGGCTGCAGCTAGCTGTCAAATGATGACAAGTCTCGACAACGTTCATCTCTGTTCATTATTTGTATCCCCTGTTGAGTTTCTGAACATCAGATTAATAATCCACGACTGTGTGACAGCTGAATGGTGAAATCTTTCTCCTCGCCGTGTGAAACTAACCATCCGGGAGAAATCCCTGGGATTTTAACACAATTAAAACTCTCAAATATGGAAAACAAGGACAGACGTGTGTTTTCATTTTCATACATTAGCTTCACTGAACACATGAAGGGACAAAGTATTCAAATCAACTGAAACAAGTCTGATAGAAAAATGTTTTTTTTAGAAATGACGGTGTGTGTGAATCGGTGAATGGTTGTCAGTCATGCAAATTGAAAGCTCGTGGGATTTACTTCGCTGGGTGTGAAAAAAATCACTGATACGCTGTTTTAGCAGATGTCTACATGTCGGAGAGAGAGACCGTCTGTATGCAACCGGAGAAGTGAGCTTCACCCGGGTTGCTCCTTTACTGAAACTGTGTTTTAACTCTTGTTAAGCTTGTTGGGCAGTATAAGGAGCTCCTACCCTGCAGAGTGTATAGAAGTCTGAGCCAGCTTGTGAGCTGTGACTCGACGCAGACGTGGCAAACTGTGTCTGCCTAATTCCACCGAATGTGTGTTTGGTCCATCTCCGCAAGCGCCACGGCAGCAGAGCATTTAGTCAATGTGTGTGCTTCCACTGGCTCCGCTGCGTCTCAGCTCCGTCAATCTGGAGTCCTCTGCCGCAGATACACAAGGCTTCTTTTTCTGCTGGATGCCGGAGTGCAGAGCATCAATTTATCACAGAGCAGATTGAGCTGGACAGGAAGTCAGACACCGAAACAACATTAAAACATTCGGTTTATTTTCAAAATAAAACTCAGTTTTGACGGTTCAGAAAAATGATCGCTTATGTGTTTGTTTATGTGTTTATAAAGTTGAAAGAGTTTTATACCACATACTGTACATCGTATTATTGTGCACTGTTGTGAGTGAATCTTTAAAATTACAGCTGGAATTCCTCTGTCTCTGCACTCCAGCTGATGGCTGTGCTCTTTTTTTTTTGCTGGATGCCGGAGCACGACGCATCACTTTACCACAGAGCAGATTGAGCAGGACAGGAAGTCAGACATGGAAACAACATTAAAATATTCAGTTTATTTTCAGAATTAAACTCTCTGTTTTGACGGTTCAGAAAAATTACCGTCTATGTGTTTGTTTGTGTTCATAAAGTTTTTTTTTACGGTTTTATACCACATACATCGTATCATCGTTGTGTTTAATTACTGTGGGAACTCCAGCGTCAGGCTGTGCTGTTCCATGCTGCGCTCTGAGAACGCAGCCTGTTGGTGTTGACGGACGAGGGAGCACGGAGCAGAACTTGGTGGAAGTTCTGGGTGGGTGTGAATCCGTGAGAAGACGGGTGGTGGATTGTTAAACTGAATCCATTTCGATTTGGTTAGACCAGCAGGTGAATCGCCGTCCGATGGGACAGTACGACTCAGAACCAACACAATTCTCTCTAACAAATTGGTGTATATATTATCTATTTAAATGTCTTATTTTTGCTGGTAATGAGTGTTATAAATAAACTTGCCTTGCCTGCCTGTAAACTCTGATCTCTTGTCCACTGCGTCATCATAAGGCTTTGTTACTCTTCAGCAGGATATAAACACCTCAAAGATTAAAGACTTCTCCAGTTGCCCTACTCCTTCTATTGTTTTGTCCGCTTTCCCAGAGCGCACATACTAACCGACCAGTTAAAAGATGCATCCTCTGTTCCATTGTGCATTAAATGGTTTCTAGAGGAAAATAAACTCTAATGATCCCACTGGGGAAATTGGATCGTTGCAGCGGCAAATAAGATACAGCAAAGGGAAAAGAGCAGGTTATAAATAAAGAATAGAGCAAATGAGGTGATCTCAAAATAACAAAGCAGACAATTACACCACTTCATTGCATTCAGTGCAGTCTTATGCACAATAATATATGAATTACAGACTGGCTGTGGGGTATGTAACATGACAGCATAACACAGAGAATATGCAATATGCAGAGTATGAATATGCAATGAGGAAAGTATGGATGAATATTAGTCAGAGAAAAAAAGTATTCTTCACAAGAGAGATTTCAGAGGGTCTATCCATCCATAATCTGCGGCTCATCAGAAGTTGGTTAGCGGTGTCAGCAGGTGAAGTAAGTCAACCCAGACTTCCCTCTCCTCAGCAGCATTTTTAAGCTCCTCAAGGGAGATTCCGAGGCGCTCCTAGTCCAGACAAACTCTGGGTGTCCCTATGTGTCCCCTCCCAGCTGGGCAAGCCTGGAAAACCTCCAAATGGAGGCGTCCAGGAGGCATCCTAATCAGATGCCTGAACCACCTCAACTGACTCCATTTGATGTGAAGAAGTATCAGCTCTACTCACCCTCTCTCTAAGGCTGAGCTCGGCCACCCTTGTGAGGAAGCTCATTTCGGCCGCTTGTATCCGCGATCTTGTTCTTTCGGTCACTACCCGAAGTTCATGACCACAGGTGAGGGTTCGAACCAAGAAGGACTGATAAATCAAGAGCTTTGCCTTCAGACTCAGCTCCATCTTCACAACAACGGTTCAGTTCAACGCCCACATTACTGCTGACGCTGAGCCAATCAACCTGTCAATCTCACGGCCCATCCCACCCTCGCTCGTGAACAAGATTTTAGAGAGTGTATAGCACACACAAAAATCTGGACTGGCTGCTGATGAATCAGCGTGAAGAAAAGGATGAAAAAATCCATTCATTCAAAAGTAATGGACCATGCTTTAATGTTACACGTCATTGCTTTTCCACTCCAACAGACTTCACTGACATGCAAGATGAAAGAAAATATAGATATTGTATGTACTCTATAAGTGCTGAATGACTCGTGTGTTCAGCCATGGTTGACCATTTAAGATGTCACGGTACACATTTAGTCAACTGTGCATGCAGCACTGTCAAAGAGACCACTACAGCAGAGTCACAGATGCTTGCACTTTAGTTTTTTGCAGATGCGAGTGTTTGAAAGTGTTTTTTACAACGTGTGCCCAATGCGAGGATTCACTGAGCTCTGTCTTTCTCATAAGCTTAAAGCTGTGTAGAAAAAGTCCTGCATTAGCTTTCACAGCTTCACAGGACAAAAGTCATCATTGATAATTCACATCAGCTGTGGCTAATTAACATGATTTTCAAGAGTTACTTGATGACAGGCCAAAATTAAACTTTGTGTTGAGTGCGCTCTTCAAGTCAGACATTTCATTGTCGATACGTCGCTCCATTTACCTCAGCGTGCAAACAGCTCTGCCCTGAGATGCATGGACACATAATCAAGCTTAATTGTAGAGGGTTTCAAACAGCATACACTTTTGTAAAAGGAGGTAGAAGCAATCTGTGTGGGGCTCAGACTTGACTTCTTAACAGCTGCAAGAATCCGTGCTCGGAAAAATATGTTTGTTTTTTTAAATCTGTCCATTTTCACTTCAGAAGAGTTGTATTCCTCTTCCCTTAGAGCGAATCATGTTACATCAATGTCAGTCTCATTGTTCCAGTTTAGCCTTACATTAAAGTAAGTACATCTATGAGAAAAAAGTCGTAAATTTACGAGAATAAAGTCGTTATTTTAGTCTAAAGTTGTGTCAGAAGAGCAGTAGCCGTTGTAAGAAAATGAGGAAATGTGGCGCATCTTGTGTATTTTAACTTTAGTCAAAGTTTCACAAATAATGAAATACTTCCTCTAGTTGACTGTTACACAAATTCTCTGAGTATTAACTGACCTGCTTTAAAACAACAGTTTGACCAAGTCTGAAAATGTCCCATTAGTTGTGTTGAGGCTTTACTAGACAGAAATGAAACAACACATGCTTTTGTCGCATCACGTTGTCAGGAGTATCAGGACCCTGAAAAGATGCTGTAAGAAACTGGAGCTTTTCCGGAGAGAGGACCACACTAACTTGGAGGAGATTGTCTCTTTCGTGGCAGACGAGAATTTTTTATTCTGAGGGTTCCTCTTTCATCATTTTCATGCACGCAGCGGATGGCTGCTCTTCTGTTACAACATTTCAGGATAATAATTTAAACCAGAGCTTCATTTAAATCGATTTGCAGATTTAATATCTTAAATTAAAAATTTACCCTTTAACGTGGCCCTCATACTCTGTCGTACCTTTTTGAAACATCAGTCACTGTGGCTGCTCAACTCTGATTGACTAGAGTGGAAAGATTAGTGAAGAAATCTACTCTTAGATTCGGAAATGCAGTGAATGACAAATATTAAGAATGTTTTTGTCAAAAGTAATTTAAGGCTAGTAGTTGATTTTAATTTTGTTACATTTTCCCCCTTCTTCCTTTCAAATTTTCACAACCCCCCTAGTGCCCCCTAGTAAAAACCCTGGACTGGACTTTGCTTTTTATTTGTACTGCTGCCATGAATGCTGCAAAGTTTGGAGCTGAGTCATGCTTAAATTACAAGTTACTCTCTGAAGATGCTAATAACTTGCACTCTTACGGCTGGTAGCTATTCTTGTGTTGTTTGTGAATTAGACAATATGTTGCAAAGAATCCTCTTTGCATAGAGAGGGGGCAGTTTAACTGCCCCTTAGTCCTGAGATGCTGATGACCTGCCAACACAGTAAGGAAACCATTAAAGGTCACATATTATCCTCCTTTTAAACACATTTTAATAAGTCTGTATTTGATCATGCCTATAAACCCCTCTATTTCAGCCCTGCTCAGAACAGGCTGTTTCTGTGTCTGTACATTTAAATGTAAATGAGCTGTGTTTGACCACGCCCCCTCTCTGGAAGGGCTTGGGTGTCTCGGGCTTTCTCGCTCCATGTCCTATTGTTTACGGAGAGAAGGCAGACTCAGAGGGCAGAACAAACACCTAGGTGTGGGAGTGTCACCCACCTGGGAGAGGGGCTACTGCCCTTTGTGATGTCATGAAGGGAAAATCTCCAAACGGCCTGTTTAAGCACACATTTTCTGAAAAGTGGAGCAGGCTAAAGACGAAGAGGATGGACTTTTCTCATCATTGGGGGCTTTGTAGACAGCTAGTGACACATAGGGACACCTTTAAACAGATTGCTGCTGCTTTGATGATTACAGTTTATTTTTCTCTTATTTTATAGCAGCTGAAAAAGCTACACAATCTTTATTTTAAGTTGAGAGGAATTGATGGGAGGAGAGAGTGTGGGATGACATGCAACTAAGGGTCGGATTAAAACCCACGGCCAGTGCGACCAGAACTATAGCCTCTGCACATGGGGCGTGCAGAATAACCATAGGCTATCAGCGCTCCAGCACAATCATTTTCATGTGCCCATTATTTGTACAACACATCAACAAAAATACCCTGTACCCTGATGAGAATTAAATTAATTAAGCACCAGTCCAGAAAATATAACCCAGTTTTCCTGTTGATCTTATGAATCTATGCCATCCATAAAAACACTCCCTCATCAGCACTTTAAAATAAATCTGAAATATCAGAACGATTGTTTAATCTGTTAAATATAGCATTTCATTGAGTCATTATGCTCAGGGAGGTCGGACATGCTCTGAAAATGTTCATTTCTGGGGTTCTGTTTTGAGGATGGTTTCATACCTGCAGTTTTTCAGGCTCCTGTGGGAAATTACCCAAAAAGAGCAGAGGAATGTTGGCTATTTGCAGAAGCCCTGATGCCGTGCATTTTAAAAACAGAAGAAAAATATCCAGTAAAGCAAGACCAAGGCCGGCGGGCTTCAAATGCTGCACATTTCTCACCAATGTTTTGATGCTGATTTAAAAAGGTTTTTTCAAACTGATGATGTGCTAGTTTCTGACTTGTGAATGCACACAGAGTCTCCTGTCAGGCGGGGCTTCGAACCAGGAACCTCCTCGCTGCAAAGTAACAGTGCTAACCACTGCACCGCCATTCTCTGGATTTACATATTTTTTTATTTTACTGGCAGGTACCGTTTCAAATCTACTTTACACATTTGTGCTTCATATATTATTGTGCAATTCTAACGACAGTGTGCAAGACAAGTTTGCCTCCAGGCCCTCTGAGTCCATCTGTCCATGTGTATCAAGCACACAAACACACACACACACAAACACTGCCCACCAAGGTTGTCTCACACACCATGCCACCAGCTGTGACGGTGAAACAGCTGACGGCCTCCTGCCCTGTCTTTACACTTCTCAACCGTGGTGTGTGTGTAGCACTTAACTCCCAGCAGAAGAGTCTCTACTCTTTGCACAGCCACAGATGTTGTCCTGAGTGCAGCAGCCTCTTTCACAAAAGGCAATTGAACAATTCCATTGAAAAAGCTGTGTCTCCACTTTTGAAAGAATATTACCTGCTGTTCACCGGTGATTGCGTTCTCTGAAAAACCATTACCGAGCACGTTATGATAGAAAATAACACCAAAAAACAGTCTTTATAGACTGCTTTTTGACAGCTTTTATTCTGCCTGGTTCCATTTCTCAGCTTTTTCAACCAATTCTATAAAGAGAAGAAATCTTAAAGCGCAATATTTCACAATTTTCTGGAATACTTTAGCTGTGGACGGTCGTTGAAACACTCTTTTTTTTGTTAACTTGGGCTCTGGAAATGGGAATCGTTCAAACTAACATTAAGACAAAATAACCAAAAGTTGCCGCCCTATGTCACACATCATAGTGAAATGCACTTTAATACTTTCCCTAAGTATAGTAGTTTTATATTTAAAAGGAGTAAGAGACTAAGACTAAGAGTTTAGTTGTTCAAGTAGAGAGTGAAGACAGGGTAAATAAATACTATTCATTTTTGTGTGCACAAAAATGCCATGCCACCCCTGCAAAGGTCAGTGCCCCACCCTTGTCAAAAAAGTCTAACCACGCCCCTGGTTGCCATAGTTTCTCTAACTCAAGCCTAAGCGGCAACCTCCGGTCTTGAAAATGTAAGCCCGTGCGGAAGTGCAAAATCCTGCAGTCAACGGTAAGGGTTTGTGAAGAGGCTTAAAACCCGCTTCAGCTCCAGCTCTCAGCCTGTCGTTAGGTTGACTGAAAGTTAGGATGAGGAGTTCCAGCATGGCGGCTGCTGCTGATGAGCCTTCGGAGCCCCCTGCAGGAACATATGGGTGACGTCACTCAGGCTACAACCTTTAATATTAACTGTCTATGCTTGAGCCACGCCCCTGGGTTGCCATAGTTTCCCTAAGTCTAGCCATTCTCTTCGGTTGCCATAGTTTCTCTGATGTAAACTGGAAGAAAATATGCTGTTGCAAGAGTTTGAAATACAGTCATGGTTTTATCTTTATTAACACTGAAGTAAAAACAAAGACACACACACATTCACTGGAACAAAGATGTTTTCCCCTTCCACGTTGAATGCCAAAACATCTGCTGCAGTCATGATCATTTATATTGAGTCTGATTATACGCTTTCACCGTCTGTTGTGTCTTTTATCTTCCTTTTGCATCTTGCATCTCGCAACTTTGCTGCCCCCCCCCGTTCTTCTTTTGCCTCATCTCACCTCAATATCTCCCCCTCTTTCCTCCTCCTCTTCTCCTGCCTCCTCTCCTACTCCCACTTCCTGTTCCCTTCTAGGGCCCCGATGGCAGATTCCCCTCCTCTCCCTTTCATGCTTAATCTCCTCTCGTCTTTTATCCCTCATCCCTCTGCTTTTTTCTCCCCTTCTACATCCTCGTCTTTGGAGGCTGCCCATCCTCGTTGGAAAAATCTGTGTGTGTGAGTGTTCATAACCGTGTCTGTGTGTGTGTTTGTAGCAGAGATTGCCAGACTTCCTGCCTGAAAACAGAGGGGGATCAAAATAGATCAGTTTGATTTCCCGGTCCTCCTCCTGCTTCTCCTCCTCCGCTCTCTTTAAGGTGAGAAGAGGAGGGAAAGAGGGAATTGTTAGATTTCCCTGTGATACTCCCTCTGCTGGTGGGAAAGGAGACTCAACTAATGAGGCTGATGCATGAGTGGAAAACTTGGAAGAAAATAAAGAAGCAGGCGTAAGAAAAGGTTTTCTCTGTGCTTCCTCTGTTCTATTGACAAAACACACATTCACCTCTCTCACTCTCACACACACACACACACACACACACACACACACACACACACACACACACACACACACACACACACACACACACACACACACACACACACACACACACACACACACACACACACACACACACACACACACACACACACACACACACACACACACACACACACACACACACACACACACACACACACCCTGGGCGCATCGTGGCTGATCAGGAGCATATTATTGCCCTAATTATGTGTCCCTCAATAGTTTTCCAGTATCGGCCACAGTGTGTGAATCCAATAAGGAATCAATCACAGTGCAGAGCTCCTTTAACAAGGCCATCGTGTTCAGAGCGGAGGGAACTAAAGACACAAAAAATAACAGTCTGCATCTGATTTGGATTCTTCCCCTGTGTGTTTTCTTTGATTATTGATCAGGGTTGTCAGTGTTGAAAGGTTAAGATAAGATCCCAAATTAATGCATTAATGAAATGAAACCTGGCACAGTGGTGCAGTGGTTAGGGCAGTCCCTTCACAGCGAGGAGAGGTTCCTGGTTTGAATCCCCGTCAAACAGGACCTGTTTGCATGTTCTCCCCGTGCATGTGTGTGTTCTCTCCGGGTATTCTGGCTTCCTCCCACAGTCCAAAGACATGCTCGTTAGGTTAACTGGTGACTCCAGATTGCCCATAGATGTGAATGTGAGTATGGCTTGATGAACGTCTCTATATGTCAGCCCTGTGATTGGCTGGTGAGCAGAGGGTGTAACCCCGCCTCTCGCCCAATGACTGCCAGGATCAGCTCCAGAACCCCCACGACCCTGAATGGGAGAAGACTTATAGATAATAGATTGATGGATGTTTAGGTACCATGGCAACAAAAATAAAAGTCATAAGCAACCAATATTGGTTTATTTTTAATTACCAAAAATTGAAATCAGACTCTTTCACACTTTCTAAATTGCACAAATATATTGAAAACAAATTTGTACTGACAATGGAGTCGTGCAATTACGACAGTATTTAGGAGTTGGCTTGCAATTTTCAGATGGAATAGTCCGCTCCTTACCCTCCTTTGTTATGAAATAAACATTGTTTTTTTCTAAAAGCTGTGGTGCTGTTTTACAGTGTTGATTATTTAAATACAATAAATGGTATTCTTTCAAAAAGTTTTATAAAGGTAAACTCCCACACACGGTCTAACTTGCAAACAAACATGTTTTGGCAAAAAAGGAAGTGGCTACAAGCCTGCAACCAATCATGATTGTGTTATCATTAAAATAATGATGATTGGCTGCAGGCTTGTAGCCGATTCCTATTTAAGACTTCCAGCTCATTTTAACAAACTTGTTGCTTGATGAGAGTCTAGTAACGAAACGTTTGCCAATAAATGTTTGTTTGCAAGTTAGACACAGCGACTCTAAATATGAATGTTTGAACCCTGAGTGACGTCATCTGCTGTTCCTGCAAGGGGCGCTGGAGTCCCATCGATGGTGGTATCCATGCTGGAAATGCTGTCTCAGTCTAACTTTCAGTCAAACTGACAGGCTGAGAGCTGGAGCTGAGGTGAATTTAACAAAACATTGCAACGTGCCCACCTGTCAATCAGGTCAGCTACGCCTGTAACTATGGATAACACGTATTGTTCATAAAATTAAAACAGTGTGTAACCGTTATGATAATAACTAATCAGACCTGTTTGGTTTTTTGAACCAGGCGGTAAACATGTTCATCTCTGATGTAAAAACAGGCTTTTTAGAATGGGTGTGTATGTCACTTCCAGGGCTCCTGCAGCCAGCCTCTAGTGGACACACAATGAACTGCAAGATTTTGCCCTTCTGCATCGGCTTCATTTTTCAACATCACACACGTGTGTGTGTGTGTGTGTGTATATATATATATATAGAGAGAGAGAGAGACAGACATGAAGTATGAATAATAAGAGGAACAACTCAGTCTTCTGTAGACATATCCAGATACTGATGATAGATGGGGGTAGATGCTCAGAAGAATCAAAGAACAGTGTTATCATGGGGCAATCCTCCTCTTCTTTTGTCTTTATAAAGACGAGTAGGTTGACATTTATTGTCTCTTGCTGTCTAATGGGGATTCCTTTCATTTGTTGTGAAGCTGTATTCAATCACAGTCACTGTGACACGAAGTAGAAGAAGAGAGGTTATGCCCCACGGAGCATATATGTGAGCACATTCATCTTCCAATCTTCTTATTTATTCCAGTGCCGGTATTACCCAGTCTCCAACCCTTCATATGAGAGGTATTTTCAGACATGAATAGGATGTGCTTCTCATAAAATGCGAATAACTGTCATTTTATGAGTCAGATTAACCTGACTTTGACTCATTTTTCACCAATCAAACGGCGAGATACCAGCAAGTGCAGCCATTGGGTAGAATGGTTGGGTAAACAAGCGGTAACCAAACTGCAGTTCCTCGATTGTCCACTTGGGGCTGGCTCATGAGGCTACGTCCATGTTTTAAATAATCTATTTTATTTACTTACCTTTTTCATTTCATTTTGTTTTGTGTGTTTGTTTGTTTGTTTAAGTCTGCTTGCAAAACTGTACAGCTACAAGTCTGCCCGTCAGTCAGATCAACCATGCCCCTAATTATGAATAACTCTTATCATGAAGTCAATATGAATGAGTTATATATATTTAAAAAAATCCTTGTATAATGTGTGCCGATAAAGACTAGCTATTCAGACCCAAAATAATTGTTGAACCAGGCTGTTAACGTGTACTTTTTTGCTGTAAAAATGGACATTTTAATATGGGGTGTGTATGTAACTTCAATGTCTTTTGAAGCCAGCCGCAAGTGGACACTCAAGGAATTTGCCACAATTTCCCAGTTTGGGATCAATGAAGTAATTCTATTCTATTCTATATTCTGCATTGGTCAGAGACCCCTGGGTTAACATTCAGAGTCTAATATCTGAGTGAGAAATAGGAATAATATTTAAAAAAGACAAATAAGTGGATATAAAAGCAACAGAGGGACACAACTAACCATGAGTAATGAGCTATCACCAATCATATGGCTGAGGTGGGGATACCTGTTGTAAAGCCTTATTTAGATGTTGGATATAGATCTATTACTGCCAAATGTGTTAAGTGTCATTCGATGAGGAAGGTTATGCTGAAAAATGACTGTTTACAAGGGAGCTGCCCACATCATCAACAGGGGAATCCCTCTGTCACATTGTCTGTAATTTATCTCCTTTTCACATTGTCACGGAGGCTGGATGATGAATTTCAAAGAGGAAACAGCCTTTGAAAGCAACGCAGACACAATACAGGAAGAAAATCTGGATAATGAGGCCAAATGGCGTTCTTTGAAATGGAAATGGGAAATATAAACCGGCCTAATGAGTCGTCTTTATATTTGATCTGATACTGGGGACCAATCTGTTCTGGTAAGGTCATGTATTGGACAAAGATGAGTAACCTTCTTGGTTACATAATAAAAACGGGGCAAGTCTCTGTCACCGTCTCTGGGAAGCAGGCGAGGAGTCGCCCGTTTGAGTCCTGCAGTGCACCCCTTATAAAACCCTGTCCTCAAGTGACACCTTCCTGGCCGTTTTTGCTGCAGCTGCGTTCTTACACATCAGACGGAGTTTAGGGCTATCAATTACCGTTGCAGAGTGATTGTGGATCACAAGGCTTAGAAACACAGAGCTAGGCCAGGATAGTTCTACTTGTTTGAGAATCGACTTCCTTACCTTGCTTGTTTGGCCCGAGGAGAGGGGTGCTCTACGAAATCTAGCATACCCAAGGCTTCTTATGTGTAAGCTGGTTTGATAAAGCCTAACGGCCCAGCCAGAGATAACAGCTATTAAAGCCAGAGTCATCAGTGTCTCCTTAAACCTGCATGCTAACTTTAAGCTCTGCAAAGCTAGCGTGACTGGGGTCAGGCTATGTTCAGAGTTTCAGCTTTAATTTAGTTGTGAATTGACGTTTCACCTTTTCTTGTTCTGCCTCTCTTCTCTGTGGTTATCAAAGGTCATATACTTAAAGGAGAGCTGCATGCATACTTGTTGAACTGTAACGTTCTGATAGTGATGAGACAGAAAAACGCCATGCAGTTAGAGTAACACAAACTGCAGCATCACATTAACACACTTTAGATGCATTCAGTAAGTGTTGCAGAAAATATGCCCCTCCCCCCCTCCTCCACTAACATTCCTCCAACTCATAATATTGACCCTTTAAATTTCACACAACAGATCATCCAAACACTGACTGATGTAGGCACAGCAGCAACAGTCCAACCCAGATAATGTCATTTCTGCCAAATTTATTTTTGGCATCTTTAATCTCTAGTTTGAAATCGTGCATATAAATACAGAATCTCTAGGCTGGCAATACACAATCAGGTCAGATATACGATCAATGGGTAATGGTGGCAGCTGCACCTCCGGTCGTGGCGGTGCTTTAGACAGATGACAGCACCATAAAATACATTCTCGGCATTTGATACTGGTGTATTGTCTCGTCAATATAAAGAATACAGAACACCTTTTTAGATGAAACAAAATGAAAGGTGCGTCCTATTCTTCAGATTTTACGGTAAATGTGAGCATGCAGGATTTAAAGAAGAGAGCATAGGTTAACAGAGAAAGTTCATAACCACCGTTGTGATGGCTCCCCCATTACTCTGCAGCACAGCACTGAGGTCAGCCCTGTGTGAGCCGTAAACCAGAAGCATCATTATAAGTGTTGCAGTAGCAATTTGCAGCCTAGGTGACTGTTGATGTCTCTGCTTTTCAGCCTCACTGAAACAAGGTTCTCATGAAGTGCAGAGCCATTGATTAGAGTTCTTGAGCTGTCTCCGCTTCTGAAGTGGCCTTTACTGGTCTGGCTTTACATCAAAACAATACAGTGTAGAGCAAACATTATATTTTCTATTTGGAAAGGACCTTGGAGACCAGGCATTTTCATCTGACGGATACCGATGATATAAACTCCCCTCTGACACACACCAGGGAGCTACCTGTTATCCAATTTCTAACCATTTCAGATGTAGAGAGAGAGAGAGAGAGAGAGAGAGGGAGGATCTCTTGACACCTGCTGGCTTTTATTTCTTTTATTTTATGTCTCATCGAGAGGGATGCTCTCCACTGAGTGTAGTGGTTGATCGAGCTTCTGGGGGAAAAAAGACTCAACTTTGCAAGGTCAAAATAAAAAAAAAACTTTTCAATGCACTCAGCAGGAAGCCTGTGTACCTGTATCCAACTGACAGTGCCAACAATGCCGGTTGCCATATTGGAAATGCTATCTCTTTCTATCAATTTAGTAACAGTCGAAGGGATGGAGCTGGGCCTTTAAGGTCACATATTATGCAAAAAACACTTCACCATGTTTCTCTAACTCCAATATGTGTCTCTAGTCTGTCTACAAACCCCCCAATGATGAGAAAAGTCCATCCTCTCCGTCTTTTGCCTGCTCCACTTTTCAGAAAATGTGTGCTCAAACAGGCTGTTTGGAGATTTTCCCTTCATGACATCACAAAGGGCAGTAACCCCTCCCCCAGGTGGGTGACACTCCCACAGCTAGGTGTTTGTTCTGCCCTCTGAGTCTGCCTTCTCACCATAAACAATAGGACATGGAGCGAGAAAACCCGAGTACACCCAAACCCTTCCAGAGAGGGGGCGTGGGCGAACACAGCTGTACCTCTATAATTAACATCATGCCAATAATTATGCATAACTCTAAGCCAATATGGATGAGTTAAAAAAATTCAACCCTGTACAGTATTTCTGATAAAGGATATAACACAAGTTTTTTAATACCAGGCTGTAAACATGATTCAATCTGATCTGCTGTAAAAATTGCCATTTTAACCCAATATTTTGATTGGTCTTCTGTTTTGCAGCCAGCCTCAAGTGGAAACTAAAGGAACTGCAGTTTTCCACATTGGCTTTACTGTTCAACACCAGGTTGCCACTTGATCTAAAAACAGGCAAAGAGGTGGAGTTGAGGTGGGGCTTGAGCCTCCTGGCAAACCAAAGACTATTCAAAAAAAAAAAAGTCAGTGGTGTTCCATTAAAGAAAGAAAAATGCAGTCCAACCATTTTTTTCCCAATCTGGCTGTAAACACGTTTATTTCTGCTGTTAAAATGTTCGTGTTAATATGGGACCCAATGGGGGTTCCTTGGCCTTTTGCAGCCAGCCTCAAGTAGACCCTTGAGGAACAGCAGCTTTTTTTCACTTCAGCATTGGCTTCAACCAGAGGTTGCCGCTTGATGAAGCTTTATTCTGCGTCCCTGTCCCTGGATAGTTTGTGGTGTTGTGAACACCTGCATTACTCACCGCTCCTGTTTGGTATTTATATGTCACACACCTGTTGTTTGCTTTCTGACTGAGTCACAGTTGAACACCAGCAGTACCTCAGAGAGATGCCCGACTGAAAACAATAATCAACGTTAGATTTTCATTGAAATTCAAAGGGCAGGAGTTGCTGTGGAACAGAAAGAATGAAAAAAAAGAAGACGAGAGATCAGATTCTCCATTGGCCACAAAGTTCTTTATGTTGGAGGTTAAAATGAATCTTCATGGTATCATTTTATTTTCACAGCCATTCTGCAGCAGTCACTGAAGAGTGACGGGAAGCACAGAGTAAAAGAAGGATGAAATGCTGCAGAAGTCGTGAACCGCTTTATAAACTTTGGTGGCATTAATCTGTATTACGCGCCTTTTAGGGGGAAGTCACGGCAGCAGAATAAAAAAAAGCCATCCTGCTCAGACTAGCAGCACAATCTGCTAAGCCTGTAATGCTGCACTTTTTACACGGCATGCATTTTTAATCATTTCCTCATCAGTTGAGTCTGTTTATTCTATTTTTGTTTGCAATCATCAGACTAATCCGTAGGTGACACGATTATTGTGTGAAAGCCTTTTTCTTGAATATTCATGGAGGTGCAGCCAGATACACAGATTTATTTTATTGTCCCAGTTAATGGAGAAGTATTTTTGATAGAAACAACCTGAACGACGTTTAAAATGGTACAGCAGGGGCACTGAAAGTTCAGTTTATTCCTCTGTTGGGACAGATTCTCACAGTAAAAGTGGCATTGAGTTACAATTTCTTGCCCACAAAAACATCTAATTTATTTGATGAGGTGGTTAATTAAGTACACAACATTATACTGAGGTGACCTAACCGACTCTTCAAGGATCATTTTCCTTTTCAGTCAGCTGTTTTTGTCAACATAAAGACGTTTCCTTGCTTTCCACTGATCTTCATGTGATTATGTTTGCGTTGTTTAAATCTCTTAAAGAGGACTATTAACTCTCGCAGAGGGCTTTTGCATGCTTATGATACTTTCACACATGCACAAAACTATATGGTTCATATTCAATGCATAAATACATTACCGTATTTATATTAGATACAATTATATATTAAAAATGATTGTGCTTTAATTTCTATTTTTTTCCAGTGTTTGCTCACCACTCATCTGCAGTTCTCTTATCCACACACACACGGGCTGCATCCTCCTTTTAAAGTTCACATATTCTCCTCCTCTCCAATCAGTTCCAATAAGTCTCAGAGCTCCTCAAAACATGTGTGTGTAGTTTCTTGTTCTAAATCCACTCTGATCCTGTATTTGATCATGCCTATAAACCCCTCTATTTCAGCCCTGCTCAGAACAGGCTGTTTCTGTGTCTGTACCTGTAAATGTAAATGAGCTGTGTCTGACCACGCCCCCTCTCTGGAAGGGCTTGGGTGTCTCGGGCTTTCTCCCTCCATGTCCTATTGTTTATGGTGAGAAGGCAGACTCAGAGGGCAGAACAAACACCTAGCTGTGGGAGTGTCACCCACCTGGGGGAGGGGTTACTGCCCTTTGTGATGTCATGAAGGGAAACTCTCCAAACAGCCTGTTTGAGCACACATTTTCTGAAAAGTGGAGCAGGGAAAAGACGGAGAGGATGGAATTTTCTCATCATTGGGGGGTGTGTAGACGGACTAGAGACACATATTAGTGTTAGAGAAACATGGTGAAGTATTATGCATAATATTTGACTGTTAATGTATGGAAGCAACTAGTGATCAGCATTCAAATGATAAAGCTAATTTGAAAATGAAAATGCATTAACAGAAATGCATTTTAATTTTCAGAATATGAGTGTATTATTTGACTCAAAAATAAAATGATGATTAATTTATCTAATTTGCATTTTAGTTTTCAACTTAAAAAATGCACAATCTTTGACTAAATTAAAATGATCATGTGTTAAGTTAAAATTAGTGCAGTGCTAATTCTGTGAGTTATGTTATATTACATGTTAGCATCAAGCTAACAAACGAATAAGGCACCAGCTGCCACTGGCTCAACCATACGAGTGCAAAAGGTTGCATCACCTAATACAATGTTCTGAAGTCAAACCTCTTATAAACACAGTACAAGGACTTACATATTACTATAGTTAAATGTTTACTGCTGATTGAATGGCCTTTGTTATAGCTGTGCAGTGTTGATAACTCGTACCCAACAAAGAGAAAAAGAACAGAACAAGGTCATATATTCTTCATGTTTGTCGCTATGCCGATTTCAAGACTTTAGTTATAGCTGATAACTGGTATGAAGATACCTTGATGATTGTGTGAAATCATTTTATAAGGCTGCAAACATGATATCATTTTAAGACCTTGTCATTTTTTTTTTCCTGCGTATAGTCACAGAGCCTGACGCTGGTGGTCGCACACAAACACGGTAAAAATAAATTATCCATTTAGGATAACAGACAACCAGCATTCAGCCAGTCCCATCCGTCTGGAGGGGATAACTGCAGGTTAATTGAACATGTTAGGGTCACAGCGAGCTCATACTTCTTTCCCAATGTGTGCAGATAACAGCCTTCACTCCATTTGCATGTGTGTGTGTGTGTGTGTGTGTGTGTGTGTGTGTGTGTGTGTGTGTGTGTGTGTGTGTGTGTGTGTGTGTGTGTGTGTGTGTGTGTGTGTGTGTGTGTGTTTGTGTAGAAGAAATGGATATAGTGAAGGAGAGAGAGGAAGAGAGAGATAGAGGGTAGGCGACATCTCCTGCGTCCTCTATGAACAACCTCCTCATTATTGTTGTGAAGGTCTTTCGGCTTGTTTTGTTGGTTCATTGTCACCGGAGCAGACCGCAGGCTGGATTACACCACCCACCACTGCCTCCGAAGCCCAAAATTACATGCCGCCACTGTTTTGTTTTACAATCAAACCAAGGGACAAAATAGATACAGGCAGCAATTTAATACCATCCTCCAATTGTTTCCCATTTGTCAGAGGAATCTCTTTTAAACGTCCAGAAGACTGTGCGTGCCAATAGATTTTCTCATTCCACAGCTTTTGTTTTAATGTTATCTGAACCTAACAAGTGGGGAAAAGATGGGTTTTGTTTTCTCTGAGACAAGGGAAGTAATTGATTTTTGTTGTCAACAAGTGGACAGTTAGTGAAAGAGAGTCAAGATTCCTGCTATGAAATGAAACCATTACTATTGAGAGAGGTGGCACACAGGCATGTATACACAACATTGAACCAAATCTGAGAGAGACATACACAGGACTTACAGCAGCTCAGATGTGTCACCAAGAATACTTTAAAGGAGCAGTATGTGACTCTGACACCTAGTGTTTATAATGGGTACTGCAGTCCAGATTCAAATCATTGAAGAGAGCTGTCTCCCCCGCCCCCTCCTCTCTAGAGTCGATGCTCACACAGGTTGCCATGTGGTGGACACTGAAGCTTCAGTGTTTAGCCAGCTCTGCATCGGTCTGTAAACCTTTCTGTGTTCTAACCTCTCTACATTTTTCAAAAGCATCTCCAAAATTGATCCTAGTTTGAGCACGTTTCTGCTCGTGGAGCTTATTAGAAACATGCAGAGGCTTTTTAGGTCGAGTACAATCACTTTTATCTGAACCAGTTCTCTTGCCCGCTTCCATCACTGCAACACCTGTTGGTTTGACCTGATAACTGCTCTCATATCTGGCAAACCGAGGGGCGTCCAAACCGCCTACCTTCTCTGGTCCAAACAAATCCAGAGCATTCAGGACCAGAATCTAAAGTTAGAAGGAGGACATACTGGCTGCTGCATTGTTGTCAGAGAAGCCAGCACTTCAACATAGCATGTTTCCTTGATGTCTGATCATATAGTAAGCTCACTTTATCATTTCACTCACTACACATCTCACTGATAGGCCCTTTAAAGATCCTAGTTATGAAACAACATGTATTCAACACTGATGCCTCTTTATGACCTTCAAAAGCAAACAAGACTATCAGCATAAAGATTGATTATTAACGTCATTAACCGCAGCCTGGGGGTAGGAGCAACACAAAGTCATAAACAGATTGCTGCAGACATAGATTTGTTTATGATTCTACAAACAGTACGTTTATTTATACAGGACAAAATCATCTGTAAGCACAGATGGACTGGTATGTACATGTTAGCTCATTAGCTTGATGCCAAAACATAGTGGAAATTGCCATTAACAGAGTTAGCATCACTATTGTGGTAATTCCAACTCAAGAAACGGTCGCTTTTACAGAAAAATCTTTCAAACTGACTGTTTCTTAAGTTAATTTAGTGATGATATGTACGTTTTTAGCATCTGTACAGCCTGTAATGCTACAGTTGTGTCATTGGTCAAAAGTCGGTGACCTGTGGGGTGAATGTATTCGGTCCAAATGATCAGCAAATCAAGGAGGCTGCCATGACACCTGTCACTCCTTGACACTGCGGGGGGGGGGGGGGGGGGGGGGGGAGGTGGATGCTGGCCCTGCTGAACAACTAGGTTTGGTTGCTACTCTAGATTCCACAAATATGTAAACCCATCTGTTTTATGTTATTGGAAGGATACTTTTCTCATCTCAGCCCTGCTAGCACATTTATACCTGCAGTTCCGGCTACTGACTATCCTCAGTTTTGTGAACTATGAGAAGCTTGAAGCCCTTAAGTTGAAGCTCCATGTGCCAGTTAGTCTGAGAAAAGTTCCAAAAAATACACTGATGTGTCCTGAAACTGCTCCAGTTTTAGCTCTCGTGTTCTCTAATAGTGGTTTTCCACACTGTGGGCTGCAGAAACAGTGAGTGTCACTGTAAACAGCTGCTCTCAGCCAAGAGGCATATGGTGAGATGTTTCTTTTTTTTTCCTCCACTGCACAGCAAGGTTTACCTTAATAACATGGTGGAGGTGTGCTGTTCACTTACCACAGCAGTGTCTGTCCCCTTCAGCACTTTCCAGCTCACTGTACCTGCTTCTGCTGAGGAATGTGCACCCCCGTGCTTCAGGAGACCTGCTTTAGCTGCAAAGCTTTGCTACACATCGTTTCCAGAACTTCCTCACAAAAGCCTCCAAAAGACTTTAAATGTGAGGTTTCAAAGTACTCATTAATGGTCCATTCATTTCTCTTTCTGAATCTTCACCACCTTCCAAGTAATTTCTGCTTTTTTCAGTACAATGTAAATTACTTTGGGTTTGGGTTTTGGCGGACTAAAAGTGCCTGTTTCCACATGTTTTTCGCTGGCAGCGGCCATTTTTAAATACACAACCAATGTAGTTTAAAACACAAAAATCCTCAGGATAAGCTTTTTTTTTGTTGTCGCTGCACTCACAGCACTCTCGGTTGAAAAGAAAGAGATACATTTGGAACAGCACTGTAGTTGTCAATGTCACTTCTCCCTCACTGACCAATCAGAATCAAGAAGTAATGGGACATCTGATATCAGCTGTGTCAACACCAATGGCGGAGAAGAAACTTATTTGACTCGTCTTTTTGTAAGAACAATTTCAAGTTGAGATAGAGCTCAAAGTTAGTTTGAGACAGCATTTTCAAGATAGCGACCACCATCGAAGATCGCTTTAGAAACCAATGGGAGGGGAGGGTGACGTCACTCAGACTATGTCCATGTCTATACAGTCTATGGGTTTATATAACAATGCCTGTTCTGACAATACATATCAAAGGTTCTAAAAAACAACCTACATTTCAATTAACAACAATTGCAGACTAAGTCCGACAACTTCACTCAAACTGACAACACTCAAATTCATGATCTGAGACATGCCAGGACAATCGTTCATTTTCATTAATTGTTCGCTTTGTGATATTTCCTTGAACAAAGGCGAAAACCTAATCACACAGAGCTTGTAAATCTGACCTTACGGTGTCTACCAAGGGTTGCAGAAGTTACGTTTTGTAACCTAGCAACAATAAGTGCAGGTAAGGAGCGCTGTAACTGAGGAAGTGGGCATTGCCAGTGCTGTCAATGGTGTTACACCCCACCATAGGGCAGCCCTATTGGGCTAACAACAAACCACAAATTAACCCAGTGGAACACCTAAAACACCTAAACTAAGCCAAACCAATGGATTTATTAAGAGACGAACTAAATGATTAAACAAAGATAAACTAATTTAACTAAACACAACATCACAAATCCCTGGCTGAGAGGCACAGCAGTTCCAGCTCCAAAAGCTTCTCCTCTGCTGGAGCCAGCACTGACCTTTTAAGCTCTGAGGCCAGGTGTGCCTCGTTGTCCAATCAGGAGCTTCATCTGGGCTGAAGACTACAGAAGGGGAGAAGGGACAAACAGCATAGGGAAACATACAGCCGTACCAAAGGACACAGACCCTGATACAAGCTTCATGTTTACAGTGAGTTACGTCACAACTCAACACTGAAGCACATCTCTTGTAGAGAGACGAGCAGACTTTGGGGAACGAGGCGTCATAGCTCCAAGGTTACTCTATATGTGTGTTTGTGTGTTTGAATGTATCCGCCTGCATCTTTAAAACTCATGACTCATCCTTCATAATTTACCAAGCATGCACCCTCGAGAGCCCCTCCTCCCACTCTCCATGTGTGTGTGTGTGTGTGTGTGTGTGTTTCTTTTTTTTCGGTTTCCGCTCCTGCTTTCTGACATCTTTTGCTCCTTCTCTCTGTCTGTGCTGCGTCTCCCTCCCTAAAGCTCTCTCCAACTTTCTTTGTCTCATGTTTTTCTTTTTTTCTTTTTCCCGTCGTTCTGTCTCCCATGTGTGTATCTCCTCGTTTACTTTCATCTCTGCTTCCTTCCTTCCTTCCTTCCTTCCTTCCTTCCTTCTACTCCTTTCCCCATCTCTCTCTCCTCGTGTTGTTTAGCCACTGGCTGTCTGCAGTGACTGACAGCATACAAACAAGACTCTTGGGTTGTAGGCTAGAGGCATACACACACGCTCACACCAGAAAATGCACACACAGTGGATTCTTGAAGTTATATGAGGTATTTAAACACACACTAGAATCCAGTCAAATCCCATCACTGCTCTGCATTTAAAGCTCCCTGAGACAGACATAAATTACAAACCCACAAATACCGGCCAGCTAAAAGGACTTGTACATGAGTCAAACACACACACACACACACACACACACACACACACACACACACACACACACACACACACACACACACACACACACACTCTTCCTCTATCTGCACACAATGCTGCCACATAGGCCTGCACTGATGGATATACACGGATCTGATAACCCACTTGATGTCACTCAATGCTCAACAGCCATTTTTTTTTTGAACACAAACACACACACAGACGCACACACATTTCTACACACCCATTTCAATTGCCTCTTATTGTTCACCATTTGCACTGCTCATCCGACAACTCGGTTTATCTTGTTCGCCGGCTTAACTTGCTCAGAGGTCAATGTAGTTAATTTGTTTTTTCGCCGCCACCTGATATCTGAAAATTGCTCATTCAAAAACGTCATTCCAGCCTCACTGGTGATACAATACATGCTAGTGGCCAGCAGATCTTATCTGATGTTATGACAGACAATCAGAAGCTGTAAAAAAAAAAAAAAAAAACTCGCTGAAATCTATTATAAATATCTCACAAACACAAGAGGTCGACACATTTTTACTGACACAGCAGCTCCCAACATTTCAAACAGTTACCTGTGTGCGCTCTGAATTTACGAGGGCACAGATAGCATTGCACCACTGCACACACACCAGGGACGGAGACAAGACTCTGACTGGTTTCATTGTTGTGAAGCCAAAAACTCTTCTATGATTAATGAGGAAAATTATTGAATCCCCTTAGCTGTATAAGCCTGTAAGACGATGCACTGTTTATCCAGCAACCATGCATTATAGTTTGTTACAAAAGGGTCAAAATTCTCACCTGGTACCTGTACAAACCTCAAATGATGACAGTGAGATTCATACATTCAAGTCAATCAATCAATCAATCAGTCATTGTTTTTATAGCCCCAATTCATGACAACTGTCATCTCAAGACACATGACAAAAGATCATATGGGATAAGATGCAGGAAGGATTTCTCCTTTGTATTCCTCACGTTCCTGTTGTCCACACATCCTCCCCGCTGAGGTGGAGGTCGGAGCAGGCCGTGCATGAATGAGGACGGCGGTGGTTGAAAGAATGACACAGTCCAATGGTGGTGGCTGCGCGTCAAGGATACTTTTTCAGTCTGAATTATGAAACGTTCACATTTCCATTTCTGTATTCTATCCTTATGAGGTCAGCAGTCCTGTTTCATCAGTGTTAGTCACTATGAAAAGACCTAAGGTACAGCTGTTCGAACACATACTCAAAGTGACAACATTAAACTTTCAACGTCTGTCCTGCTAAATTACTTCTATATATATATATATATATATATATATATATATATATAGTATAGACATAAATATAGTCAGCTCAATCAACATACTGGGCCTCCATACATGTGTGGTGGTGACTGTGTCTGCAGAGACTCTGTCCTCTGACTGGATTTTACTGTTCTGCTTTGTTCTGGTTGACTCAGGACGTTTCTGGGCGGAGCTGGTGTGTTTCCTCCAGCCAATGACAGCGCAGCAGGTGACTTTAGGAGTGGACACAATTCAGGAATTGATTGACCAGATTCAAACCTGTGAATACGACGGAAATGGAGGTAGCGGCAAAAAATAGAAAATATAATCAGAGTGAGGAGAAACGTCAAGCGGATAAAGCTCGTTCTAAAACGAGGGTGAACCTTGTGTTGGCTTTTACCCGTAAACGTAGAGTTGGTCTGCTTCCTGTTGGACAAGCAGGTGACAAACATCAGCGGTTAGCTTGTGCTAGCGTGAGGTAGCTTGCAGTGAAGGTACAAGCAGTAAACGTACACACTGCATCCTGCAGTGAGGGTGAGCTTCAAGGGGTGATGAGCCCAGGAGGAGGGGCCCAGTTTGAATGTTGTGTTTACAAGCTGCAACAAAAAATGCTACTGACCCCACCTTTAACCTTTTGTTGCCTTTTGGCTGTTGGATTACCCCCAAGAAAAAACATTTTGAGTGCCTGCAAACGGTTTCCAGAGTGCAAAAAAAAAAAAAAACGTCTGCCCCGTCATGTAAAGTGGCAATATGCAGTTCCTGTGAAAGCAGCCTGCAGCCTGATATCAACATGGACAGGCACGCACAAACATCCACCTGAAGTTGTCTGTCAGCAGTGTAGCCAGTCATGCTATTTTCCACTCTGCTTGGTATTCAGGTCATATCAGTTCCAGGCAGACAAGTGTCGAGGTAGCTGGCATGGGATTTTAAACACATAAGCATTCACTTGTCCCTCAAGAAAGCTACTGTCACATGTCATTTCTGTTATTATGAATTCAATTTAAGGTAATCTCAAGAGTAGGCACTTGCTCAGCATTTGACACATACACTGACGTACATGCAAACACATTTCTGTGAAGGTTGAAACGCAGTACAAGTCATTACAACTGAATATTTGTTCACATTCTTATAAAATATAGAAAACAGAAATTCATTGTCTCTCTCTTGTCTGTGTCTCTTTGATCTATTATACATCCATTTTTGGCAGTTTGGACCAGTGGGCAGAAATAAAGGACAGAAAAAGAATCAATGATGGATGAAGCAGAACATGTGCTGTCACTCAGAAATGTTAAGCATCACAAAAACTATAGTCAGTTATTCAGTGTCTTCTGCCTCCACAAATGAATCAATGCTATAGACTGAATAGATAACATAGAAGATAATATTTTTTAATGTCTGTCACTCAGACATTTTTCACAACAAGACATGCTCTCTGTGTGGCCGCCTTTCAAAGGACTGTGATTGGCAGACAGGCTAGCTGGTGGCCACATTATCGAGCAATGATGGTCTGTCAACCACAACCCATTATACCAGTCACATTACCGGTAGCAGGGATGGGATGGATGCTGGGTCACCTCAATCGTTTTCTCCACTCGGTGCATGAACAATGCAGACAGGCACTGACTCTCTGTGCATGAGTCAGACATCAGGCCATGTCAGGTCCTAATGGTACATTCAAAGTGGTTATGTGGTTACACTCCGGCCATTTTCATTGCAACAAAAACAACATACAATTTTTCTTTAATGATTGAAGTTTTTATCAATCAATCAAAACATTTATTTATTCTCGAAAGGACATCAACCAATGTCGTCAAGGTTACAAGGACATTAAAAACAGGGAAGAATAGTTGCACAAAAAAAAGGCTGAATGCTGGGCGCTACTGTACACTTTTTTTCCAGGCAGTCAACTGCTGCTGCAAACACTCTCCCCTCATTAAAACAATTGAAAAAAGACGCTAGCGCTCAGAAAAACTCGCTAGGTGGACACGGGACCAAGGTCGGGTATCACTGACCTAAGTAGTAGGAGGGGGTAAACAGGATAAACTTTATTTGGTCCAAGTTCTGACTCTCATAAAGCTTCTACTGATATCCATAAATCAAATCAAGCAGGTATCTCCTTATCAAAACTTGGATGCATTTACATCCTCACAAAAACAAAAGATTGTGTTTCCTCTTCTGACAGATCTTTTAGGGTGAGTGTCCTACTGTAACACCACAATGCACAAGTACCTGTACACTACATAAAAAGGGAAACTTTCTCCACCAAACGTAGATTGGCACAAGCTTGTAGGCCAACCACTTGAAAACCTCAATGAATCGGCCTCCAGTATAAACAGTAAAGGCTGGCACACATCCAACCAACCACGCTCTGAACACTGAGCGCCTGTTTTACCTAACAATTGGGCGGCTTTTGCGTCTGCTCAACCTGTGCAAATGAGAGAAAATTAACGTAGAATCACAAATTATGCGCAAAGGGTTAAATGCAACCCAAACTGCACTACAGCAAAACAGAGTCTCTGTGCTGTTTGCGAGTATTTACATGAGCCATTATGTATTCATTAAGGGAAAATTTGCCCCTCTCCATGCAAATTAGCATTTCTGAGACAGCACTAACATCTAGTTAGTGATTGTACTGCGTGCTGCGAGTTGGTAGTAACTGCGCCCTGCAGAATTTATATGGGCTGTTACGCACAAACATTAAAGTGATCAGGCTATCAAACCCGCCTTTGCATTTTATCTGAAAATATCAATCAATCAAGATGTGCTGCTTCTGTATCGGTGAGATTTATATTCCAGTTTTTATTGTAACTAAAAAATATGATAATTCACTTTGTGCTGCAGAATCCTCGTGTTGCACTTTGCATACAATTTACAGCCGAAGGGATGAAGGAAAATGAACGACTGACTGCAGCTGTACTGAATATGAGCGAGTCAATATTTGCACTCGCACTCGTCACCTTTTGAATCCTCCTTGTTCAGAATGTTTAGCTAATGCGGAACATTAATGTGTGGGCTGAAAAGCTGTTGAGATTTGTTGTAGTCGTTTTCTTCCTCTTCTGAAATAGATTTTCTGTCCTCGATTTTTCTGGTGGTTTGAAAATACTTTCAGGATGTCAGTGACTGTGGTGACCCCACATCAAGTGTCTACTTGTAAAGGCAGCAAAATAGCAATAAAAATAAAAATAACGAGAATATCAGTTGGGTTGATTTCATGGCGATCCTATCCTTTTTGTTGTTTATAAAGCAAACTGAAATCAACTTTTTTTTCCCAAAGTAGAGTGAGAAGATTAAAAGTTTCATCTGACAGACAGGAAGCTGTTCTGTCTCTCCGTCTGACATCAGTGTTTCTACCTGTTTCCGATCGTGTCTGTGAACATGTTTTGCAGCTCAGAGGAGCTGAAGAGGAAGCAATGAAGCGAGTAGACGGAGAGATTTCTGACAGAAAACCTGTCTTTGTTTCCTGATACCGCTCATGTCAGTCTCACACTCATTCACCGCAGTAAAACAAAAAAACTCTTTCTGTTTCTCAGTGAAGAGTTATGTCGACAGCAAACTGTATGCAACAATGTTCAATAAGCTATTCTGAATGAGAGGGAGGGCTGCTACACTGAATATCAGCACTGTGGTTCCGTAGAAGATTATCACGGCCGTGCAGATATTCAGTGTAACAGCGTGACATTCAATCAGTAATGTGGCTCTGCATGCACAAGTAGTCCAGCTAACAAGAGCGACACTTTTGACAAGCACAAACATTTTCCTGGACACTTGAGACTTTGTGTTTGTATGCACGTTTAAGCCAACCAACTACATTTATTTTGGAAATGTACCTGTATGTTCCAAACAGACATAGAGGGTTTTCTGTTACATAAAGTTGACCTACTGTACCGTACAGTACTGCTGGATGTCCATACTTAAGTTGGGCAAAGTTTCTGATCATTAGGTAAAAGTGAACCTGCAGAGGGCGCTAAACGGCTCGTTCTGCAAATCCTGTGATAGTTCCCCCGATATGAAACCGAGAATTTCCCCAGACGGCTTCAAGCCTCTACGTAAGATCTTACAGAGGCTCTCTTCTCCCAGCACTGAAGAGGAGCCTCCCCTGGCAGCCCTGCAGCGTTCTGCTCCCCTGGCAGGCTTCCAAGCTGGCCAATCAGACAAAAGTGGGCACGTGGGGAGGGGGGGCCTTAAAGAGACAGTAGCTCAAAGGAACCCTTTAAGACAGAGGCTGAAATTAGGGTTTTTACTGACACCAGTATCATTTAAAGAGTTTTTTGATCTGCAAATCATGTAAAGCTTCTCTATAGGTCTCATAAACTGACAACATGAAAGGTGAATGTGAGGAGAAGATTCTTTATTCTTATCTTTGGATTTGTAAAGGGATGATCCCTTTACAAATCATGTACAATATTAAACATAAATGTTGCCATTCGATGCATTGTACCAGAGTCACTAGTTCGATCTAGTTTACATCTGCAGTCCCTCGGCAGGTCACAATTGGATGAGAACCAACCCGACGTTAGAGGGAGTAATGTTGCAGCATGGCTCTGATTCCAAGGCAGCAGGCCGACTCCTGAAAAGAACCTCAGTGTGCTGATATTTAGTCTGATGGCACAACCTTGAGTGTTATCGATTTACAAGGGGGCATAAAGTGTTCAACAGGCATAAGAAACTACACTCTTTCTGCTAGGTAGACCAGTTTCTTTTTAAAATTGATCTTTACGTTTCAAGGTATCATACAAGCATGACTGACATTATAGTCTGGTGTGTGATGAAGTGGCACCTGCTAGATCATTCAGGACAAACACAGGTTTCTGTTAATTTAAAGTAGATGTTGGTTTGTGTGCCCCATACTGTGCAGAGGTACGGTCCTCACAGCTGTCCTTCATTCAAGTCCGACTCCTTACATTTGCAGCACGTTTACTCCACTCTCTTCTCCCAACATGTCTCTCTTCACTGCCATGGTTACTAAAGGCACAAAGAGGCGGAGTGATACACATAGTACAAAGTCCTAGTGATCGGTCCATTTAAAACACTCATTCAGAACTTACTGTTGAAGTAAGTGATCAAAGATTACATTTCCTCCAAACATCTTGAAAGTCATCGGAGAGTTTCTGAATTATTTGAAAAAGTGAGTGCATAAAGCTCTCATCCAACCAGCGAGGCTTGCAGGTTTACTTCCATACTCTCCCCATTGACCTATAAAGTTTTAGATTTATTTCATTTTTTACAGCGACAGAGAGCTGCTGTGTAGCGGCGATAGAACAAGCAGACACACAGTGTGTGTGTGTGTGTGTGTGTGTGTGTGTGTGTGTGTGTGTGTGTGTGTGTGTGGGGGGGGGGGGGGGGGGGGGGGAGGGTATTAGACCGTGGCTGTCATTTGTCACTCAGGCTCTCTCCGGCTGCAGAGGTGAAGCGGGACACAGCTGTTGGTGAAAAGCAAGGTGATGTAAACTGCACTTGTCAACTTGTTCCTTTGTGATTTTCTGTGCGATTTGTGCGCTTGAGTGGCTCGTGCGGGGCGTGCGAAGCAGCAGGAAGCTCTCTGCTGTCATTCGTCAGTCAGAGGTGATTCAGGACGTAGGTTGCTGGCTCGCATGCCACAGACAAAGAGAGTGATCCATTTGTGGACACCGAGGACTGTCTGTTCATGTACGGCCGCGGTCAAACACAAAGCACGGGGCAGTGCTTTAGAAAGGTTAATATCTGTCCTCCTGGGATGGCTGACACATCATTTCGTCTCTCCTCTGAACATCATTCTCACTGAAATGTCACTTGTATATACAGACATCATTGAGGACTTTTTCGCTCTACATGAGCTGGATTTGCACCTCCAGATTAGAATTTCAAACTTCCTGAAAGAGTAAGAAAAGCTTTGAAAACAATGGAGGCCAGAGGTCTCTTGTTGGCTGTGACAGCCGACTGAAAGAGGCCGGGTCCAGCAGACAACACAGAGTGATGAAAAGGTGGTAAATGGTGATGTCACCTTCAAGAAAGCAAGTGATGTCTCTCTGAAACTAGATGCCATCCTGGACATTCCCATTCCCACAAACTCCACAGAGTCAGACAAAGGAGTATGTGCATTGGAGGTCGTTCCTGCATGTTGTTATCAAACTTTAAAACTCCTCCCTCCTTTCCCTCTGAGGGTCAGACCTCAAGAAGAAGTCTTCTGACCCTCTATAATCAGACTCACTATAACATGTTTTATGTTCCGCATTAGAGCATTAATTAACAGTAACTCTGTCACAAATAGTCTCTCTGCATAAATGTTTATAACCACAGTTTGCAGAGTGCAATAACTTCCCATGCTTCTTTCACTTCCAGCTAAATATTTCATGCTGCTCATCTTGTACGCTTGCAATTGTTACCTATGGCAACGCCATTACTACATCCATTGCAATTCATGTTGCATTGCACGTGCAGAAGGTTCAGTATGTGCTGCTTCCTATCTTTTACAAATGACCAACACTTAGAGCACATTTGATTCCCTTCAGCTGGAGATGCACGGCCTGATTCCATGTTGAAGGTGGATGAATTTCAACCTGAGCGTGCGTAATTTGTCATCAAGTGTACAGATCACAACTGGATCTACTGCCCCTGATGGGTCGGCTGAACTTTTCTGCTGTTGCCTCAGTCAACACAAGATTAAAGATCGACTTCCAAATGATCTGAGAGTGGGCGACCTGCAGCACAAAACGAGCCCCCTGATATAGACATTCTTGAAGAAGATTTGAAGAGTTGTGGAAAGTTGATCTTCTCCAGGGAGTCAGGTTTTTAAAAAAGCTGTTCAAAGCAATGACTGCCTTAAGGTTTCATGATGCAGTATCACTTTAAATCACTTTCTCAGTTAAAGCTGCTTGTTACCTTTTTCAGTTTGTTGCAACACTGAAGCTACTTTTCTGCACTTTTATGGAGACAATATTTTAAACACAAAAATGTGTTTTCAAAGTTCATGACTAACTGTGTGTTTAGTGTGTATCGATATATGTTGATGTGTTGGAGTGAACAGTGAGGGGTTGTTCCCCCCCAAAGGGGCGCCCGACAGAAAAAGGTTTATGATGCACCGCTCCAAGCCAGATTTCCAAATCGTCTTGTGCATTGAAAGTTCATTTCTAAAGCCTCGTTGTTTTTTTCTTCCTGACTTCTGCAGCTTTTAAGAAATACTTGTTCATTTTCAAAGCAGTGACTCAATCTGTGGCAGGTATTTTTTTTTTTGTTTTAAAAGGTCTTCTCCCATTCCTGTTTTTTACAGAAACAGGCCTCATTGTCAGGTGAAGGATTTCTACCCTCCTGAACTACTGCAAGTGCTTAATGTGAAACAGATGGAGGAAGAGCTGAGTTTGCATTAACAGCAAACGGCAGCAGCAGCAAATTAACACAGCATCTGGGAGGCGATCAACAATACCTACCTTTAAAACAGGGGGAGCTCCAATAAATCCATGAGTCTAATAGTAAAGGCCTGTTTCTCTACCTGCACGGTATTTTGGGATTTAAGGGGTTGCAGTTTTACTCTGGCCTTACTTGAGCTCAGATATCTCTGAAACTCTTGCACAAGAAAATGACTTTGACTATGAAACATGCGACTGCAAACCATGCTCGCTTCAATTTGAAACATGGTTTAACAGAGTCAGAAGCCATCCTTTAATCCAACTCTGGCAGCGTTAGTGCCATGCCAGGGCACAGGGAGATCTGGGAAGTTGTGCAATTTGAGCAAAGAGCAAGGAGAAAAGATAAGAAGTGGAGTGGAAGAGGCAGAGAGGTAGAGAGTAGAGGAGAAAGATAAAGAAAGAAAAAAAGATGCTATGCTTGCACCGGCAGCTGGGATACAGCCCGGAGGGAGCCGTTAAGGTAGCTTGACTTTCTGAGCAAACTGCCTCCTGCGAAGCTGTCAATAAGGTGGTTACCTCCAAAATAGATTTTTTTCTTGCAGTAGGAGTTTGAATTTTCCAGTATGACCTGGTTTGAGTCCGTACCACCTGAGATGGATTTAATTACATTCTGGATAGTAACTTTTAAATAGAGGTTTCTTAAAAGTGACAGAAACACACCTTTTCACAGCAAGGGAAAAGTTATTAAAAGTCATGTATAAAAAATATCTTGTGCACTTTCTTTGTGTTTTTTGTTTGCAATGAAGTAAGCCGTCGAGGCGGAACCATGATTCAAAGTTTAATACTGATTTGCCGGTTCATGTGACAATCAATCTCACGGGTGTGGCTGTTGCTTAGCCTTGCTTAGCTTATCATGCTAACAGAACCTGGTGTGTAACGACAGGTAGGCGAGCTGTCATACTGAAAAGGAAGTACAAATAGTTGGTACAGGCTAGGAGTAGAACTGTAGAGACCTGCTTCAATGATGCAAAGGCTGTGACAACCAACTAAAACGAGCTGCTCAGGAGGAAACCTTAACCTACCACCTTGGTGTGACCAGTGCAGCTAAAATGAAAGTGTCCTGATTTTGGGTTTGAAATGATGGTCACCCCCGAAGCTTGTACTCGAGAGAGAGATACTAATGCCTGCAAATGGTCAAAAAGACAAAAGGATGACCGAAACACTTTGTGAGTTTTGTAATGTGTGCATCTCTTCAGTCATTAGCTCAGCTCCTCTCTCTAGGCAAAGGTGACTCTGCCCCCTCTCTCCCTCTCTCTCTTCACTTCTTCTGGATGACATCAAAGGTTGTGTGAAAAATTACAACACTCCTGAATATAAGAAGTGCCTGCAAAATACTTCCCCAGCCTATCCATCACCACAGGGACACCTGGGTTTATCTTGTGTGTGTGTGTGTTTGTGTGTGTGTAGAGACACCTAGAAGTCACAGAGATCAACCTGTCGCTGCTTTGTGTATTATTGCTGTCGGTGTTCTGTGTATCACCTTGCAAATGGTACGGTTTCACCTAATGGGACAGTTTGCCTGTTAACCCCGCCATGATGAGGGAATCCATCATTATCTCTGAAACTACTTTTTCATCGTAGAGGACGTTCACGCACTCACACACCACGTTGACCTTCCACATACAAAACTCACACACCTCTTTGTGTCTGGAATCAAAATGAGTCTGCTTAGAGAAACAACCCCCAGTTCCTTCAAATCGGGGACGTTGTGTAAAATGTAAACAAAAACCGAATGTGATGATGGGCATTGAAAAAGAAAGGTGACGCATTGCAAAGGCAGAGTAACCCAAATTTCCACATACTCTATGGGCGCTGTGGCCCGTCAGCGTCACGCACTACGACATAGTTTGCTTCCACTCTAGTTGATCATTGTGTTTTCACTGCGAGCACTGTGGTCCGTCTCCGGAGCGTGCCCCAAGCGCTACTACGCTCTGCTCCGTTTCAAATTCGCTGGGAGTCTTATTTTTGACGGAGTACGCTGCAGGCACGCATCAAGCTGAACAGAATAAAACAACTCGGACAGGAAGTCAGACAAGGAAACACACAGAGCGTCCGGTCAATTTCAAAATAAAACACAATATACAGACTACTGATCGTATATTCCATCACTTTATCAACATGACGTCAAAACAGGTGCCGAATGAACAACAAATCACTCTCAGAAAGATATAGCAACATGTTGTTAGCACGCTTTTGTCTTTATTCCCGAGTGATCTTGTAGTTCTCCTGTGGTGTGACAAAGTGGGGAACACGTTGAACAGATAATGTGGTACTTATTGAACGAGGTTCTATCATATGTCGATTCATGTGGTTTGTGTTCTTTGTCATTTAAACACTGCAAATATTTGTTTGAAGCTCCTGTGAGGCCTTTTAAGATGATAAACCAGGCATGCAATAACTTCCTGTATGAAAACCGTCATCTGGTCTGAGATGTTAGGAAAGTTATTCGAGGCAACAGTAGAGATTTGTTTGTTGATACCATCCTGTCCAAAGTGCTTATCGTTTGTCTGGGAATTTATTTGTTTTTTGTTTACCAAAAGCCATGGTTGTTATACCGATGACGCCAATTTCAACTGGCAGAGAAAGCGAAACTCATTTAGAGAAAAGCCAATCACAAAAGTTTTCTCTGATTAGATGTCATTGTTTCCAAACCGACTGATTTCCCTGCAATTATGCAGAATCATGTCATTTGTTGATTATGCTTTATTGCCCAAAGTGTGCAGTGTGTGTGCCATTTGAGGAGAGTTGATATGATGAACAGGAAATTGCACAGGAAGAGAGAACCGGTACTTGTTTTAGAGGTCTTGTTGTTTTGAATTTAATAACCTCACCAAAGTGGCTCCATGTTCAGAGCCCTGTAATTTAAATGTTAAATGTGTTTGTTTGGGTACCTAAAGGGTAACAAACAGTTTCATCAGCATAACATTCATATTTGAGAAAGGAAAGCAGTCCTGGTACTGTTCATGTTATAGTTTGACCAAAGCACAGCACAGATGTTTCATTTAGACCACAGGGGACTGTTTGAAAAGGGTGGAGAAGGGGGTGGAGAAGGGGGATAATATGTCCTCTTTAAAGAAAAAGAAAAGCTATCCCCTCAATATGGCGCTCATCAGACGGAAACACTGCTCTCAGAGTGTGTGTGTCCACTTTTCAGCAAATTCTCTCTCTCTTGATAGTGTAACCATCCATTTAAAGAACACGGTGATGTGCTATTTAGTAACTAGAACTTGCGGGGTGCTAATTTGATTGAAAATACTCTCAAATTCAAGAAAGCACAGCAGGGCTAATGTGAGGGGCATTTTAAAACACCGTGGGGGACTTCATTAATGCTCATCAGAAAGAGCATGCCGGGCCAGAAGGAGCTTTAATTTAGCTCTACAAAACCGGCATAAAAACTTCATCCACCTTGAAACACGTGAGCCGGCAGGACTTCTATTCATGATGATTGCTTTATTTTGTTGGGCACCGTGTTGTTGATGTTTTTATGTTCTGCATTCTCCATTAGTTCACTAAACGTACAGGGATTGCTTTTTTTTTTTTGGTGTGTTATCCGTTTCCTTCATGGATGGTTTGCAGGAGAAGTTAGACAGGATGGACGTGTGCAACGTGGCATCACTCACCAAATGTCCAGGTGAACGTGCGTCTGAAGACCAGACGCAGCTCAGTCAGATGTCAGAGATAAGACCGATTTTATTCATGCCCAGTTAGTGGAGTTGGCTCCAGAAGTCTAGGTCAAGTCTCACACACAATTATTGTTATTAGAGGAGCAATATGTGACACCTAGTTTTTAAAATGGGTACTGCAGTCCAACTTCAAAACATTATAGAGAGCTGTAAAAAGTTAAAGTTAGAAGGAGGACATACTGGCTGCTGGATTGTTGTCAGATGTCTGATCATATAGTAAGGTCACTTTATCATTTCACTCACTACACATCTTACTGATTGCTCCTTTAAGGGCACAGTTACCACATGTTCAGATTCACATTAAATACCTTGGATGTAAAGACTCTTGCTGTATTTGTTGTTTCCCCTACTTAGCAACATTTACGATTTACAGAATAAATGAGCTTTTAATCATGAATAATAAAATGTTTTATTACCAATTTGGACTTGATTAAAAGTTCCTTTCTACATTATTACCAAATTACATTTCATCTAAATTGAGCCCAGCCCTGCTAAAAGGCACATTACAACCGCTGATCCAAAACTAATTCAACATGGAGAAAGAGAGAGAGGGATGCAGAGAAGTGGGACAAAGGAAAGCCTCGACAAACACAATAAGGGAGAGAGAGCGCCGAACAATGAGAGCTAAATGGATGAATAGAGAGATTTACTCATTTTCTTCTGTTTGTTGATGAATTCCCATTGTATTCAAGGCTTTGGCAATATTGTTCACGCACCGTCCAATCCAATGGTGCATGCTGGATTGAGAATGAAACAAAAAAACACGAGCTGTGTGTGAGAGCTACACAGAAAGAGGGAGAGCTGTCATGTTCAATCAGAAGGAGGCGTCAGTGGTGGACAGTGGGCAGCGAGGTGGAATGAAACCACCTGATTCATTTTCACATCATATGGCTTCATGTTTTTGGGAAGTGTGACAAGGAGAGGGAGAGAACAAGAACAACAATTAGGGAGGACTTGTAGCGACTATGAATTTGTTCAAACTGAAATAAATCTGTGTGTGTGTGTGATCCAGAGAGCGAGCTCCTGCGTGATTCCCCAGGCCTGTTGTGTTATGGTTTATTGAATAAGCTCCATGCTCCACGGTATTACTGTATATTCAGCGTAATGACTATAGATCCAAGAACAACACAGGAACCCTCGGCCTGCTTTAGGATATCGATCGGACTCTTTATTTTTTCTTTATGCAACGCTCCGCTTGTTGTACGTTTGTGTGTGTTTTCTGAACTACACACACACACAGCAAGAAACGAGGTTAAGGTTGGTCCTGTTGTTTTAAAAGACTGTCAAAGTCGCATTAATCTGAGATAACGAGGTTTACTTGATTAGAGATTTGTCAAACAACTTATCAAAGCTCATCATGTGTGAGAATCCAGTACCTCAATATCTTCAATATTAGTTTCTCTCAATTTAAAGTGTAACCGTTTGGGACGGATTTTTCAGGAGAATGAATGAAATACAGTGAATTTGTCAACTTTACCAACTATACGGTGAACAAACTTGAGCTTGTATATTTATTTTCTCGTCTTCTGACTCAAAGTGCTTTTTCACCGCAGGTCACACCTACACCTTCACACACTGATGGTAGAGGCTGCTGAGTAAAGAGTCCTTCAGTATTAACTCATCCATTCATACACATTCACACACTGCTGACGAAGCAGTGGGAGCAACGTGAGGTTAAGTGTCTTGCCCCAAGGACATATCAGACATGTGGCTGCAGGAGCTGGGGATCGAACCCCGACCTTCCTGCTGAGCGGCGACTGACTCTACCAACTGATCCACAGCCGCCCCTATAAACATGCGATTCTTACATGATGTTATATAAAAATGTAACACTTACATGTAGTTCTTAGCTTCGTGCTAACACATCATAGCAATTGCCTTTAAAGGGCTAACATAATTAGTATTGCAATCTCGCTAATTTTAACTTCAGAAAAAATCTGGTTTACTTCAGTAAAAGCGGGGCAGTCAAAGGTGTATGGTGCAGGACTGACTGCTATTTGGAGGATGAATTAGAAAGACAGCAAGATGGACATAGAGAGGAGGGTTCATGGCACACTTCCACTCAGGTTGTTACACACACAGATGCACAGCATAGCTCCTCCTCCTCTGATAAATATCTGTACATTGAGGGGTTCACTGCTTAAAGGACAGTGAGTTTTTGTTTTCCCATCTCCTCACATCTTTAGATTCCTTTTGTTATGTTGCCCGTCGAGTGATGCCAGAAGACGCGGACACGTTCAAAACCTGCTTCACCTCAGGAAGAAAAGTGCATGAGCCCTGAGGCCAAAAAACTCCCGCTCAAGCTCTACCAAAGCTCTCCATGATGAGCGTTCACTGACACACACTGTCTCTAACACACAGTCAAACAAAATCACTCACACACTTTATAGATTTATTACGATCCTCAATCAAAACTATGAGTGCAACTAACAATCGAGCCCACTGATATAAGAATACAGACTGTGACCATAACGCACACATTAGAGAAAAAAGACCTCCAGTTCAGCAGCTTAAACAGTAAATATATGTTTACAGCCTGCCTTTATTTGATGTTTAGCACACAGAGAGTGTGTCTGGAGATTTAAGAATGAATGAATGAAGTTACGCTTTCGTGCCCTGTGAGTAAATGTACAAAGCATCTCTATTGATTTGAAAAGGCACACATTTATTCCTAAAGCTGTGGGAATACTTAGCAGAAGCAGATATAACTTCTATCCAAACCGGAACATGTTTCATACAATAGCATGTGTGTTCAGCGTCGGGGCTGAGTTTAAGAAGAGAACATCCAACGTGGTTCTATTCATGTGACGTCCAAAACAGACGGATTCCAACCTCTCTGTGGCCTGCGCCTCACAAACCCGCACTTTCTAAATAGTCTGTGTGTGCTGGGCTCCGTCAGCGCCACGGTATTGCTCCGTCCAACTGCGCACCCTGCCCGGAATAAAGAGAAAAATCTGTAAACATGTTGCTTTGTCTTCCTGAGAATGATTTGTTTTACGTTTGGTGCCTGCCGTTAAGTTGATGGAAAATACGATCGTGAGTCTGTTAATTGAGTGTTAGTTTGAAATTGATTTGATGCTTTCCACATGTCCTTGTCTGACTTCTTTTTTTTTTTTTTTAAGATTTATTTTTGGGCTTTTTGGGCCTTTATTGGAGAGACAGGACAGTGGATAGAGTCGGAAATCATGAGAGAGAGAGAGAGTAGGGAATGACATGCGGGAAAGGATTTGAACCTGGGCCGCCCGCTTGAAGGACCATAGCCTCCATACATGGGACGTGCGCACTACCCACAGCGCCACCAGCGCCCCCCAGGTTGATCTATTCTGTTCAGCTTGACACATGTTTGCAGTGTGCGCCGTTAAAAATAGACTCAGTGCATATTTTAAACAGAGCAGAGCGTAGTGGCGCTGTTTGCACGCTCCGGACACAAACCGTAGCAGGTGCTGTGGAAACACAATCGATGCCTAGAGTGGGAGCGAACGGCGACAGGAACGCGGCCTGCATGGACTTTGTCAATTGCTTGCGTCAAAATTGTGCGCCACTTGTGTGCTAGCAAGATGTAGTCACCCTTAAAGACATATAATGAGCTTTAAAATGTTTAAATACAACATAATGATTTCAAAATACAAGGCAAAATCAAAAAAGTTACTACAATACCCAGCAGCCTCTTCAATCTCTGACCAAGCCCATGGTGGGAGCAGCTGCAGCACTGCTGTGCTCTCTGTACTCTCTGTACTGTCACTGATCCTGAGCACCGATTGGACACGGTACAGTAGCTGCCTTTTGCTCTGTAAAAGCTCCGACTATCCTAACACCCTGCATGGCTGTTTGAGAGGAATTTAATCTCACCATGTAAGTCTGATCCAACAGTCCTTCGAGCATTCACTCGTGTGGAATCTGTAAAATGTGGCACAACTGATCATAAGGCGACACAAAGCCTTTTTTTTTTTTTTTTTATCACAGAGCGCCAAAACGCTGCTGTCACATAATGCTGACAACTTAAATGTTTGCTGAACACAACTTTGTCACATAAGGCCTGGTGTGAAACTGGTGGGGAACAAACTGACACCTGCAGCGCTGCAGCGATGTCAGAATCCTATTTTATTTATTATTATTTTGCACGGCAAGGGAAGCAACGTTACTGCACGATATTGAGAGGCGGAAGCTTTAAATGGTCCCATAAATATCAGAGAAGGAGTAACATGTGTCACAACTGTTCTCTTTAATCTGAACAGTTGATTGATATCAAAACATTTTTTAATATTTCAGTCACATTTTTTTTAAAAAGCACACAAAAAAACCCAATATGTCAAAGCCTCTAATTATTCTAATAAGAGGGATTTAAATCTGTGATTTGAGAGCGTTGACCTTTGTTTGATGGGGTTCCCCACAGAGAGCAGAAATACCCCCCATCTCTGAAGACAATCTTTGTTTCAATCATCTCACAGCTCAGTACGTCTCCTCAGCAGGGGTCTCTTTCTTCACCCTGCACCCTGACAGACTGAATGTCTTTATAGAGTCTACATTATATTCTGGGTGTTTTTTTTTTAAAGTACAACGTGCTTCTATTGTGACTCATAACTCTCCCTCCTTTGGCTCTTCCTTAAGCGGTGTGATGCTGATATGCACTTAGATGTTAAAGGGAGAGTTTGAAGCGTGGTTGTGTTACTTGTCAATAGTAGTAAAAGTGTATAATTGTTTTTAAATAAAAAAAATACAAAAAATAAATAAAATAAAATACAAGCATACACTCGAATTAGACACACATACACAAGCAGGGCCCTTCAACACCCTCAACATACAAAACGTTATTATTACTCCCTGCTTGCCTGTTTTGTCTTTGTCTATGCTGTGCATTGTATCGTCGTGTCTCCCCTGTCTCCTACATACTTTTGGTCTTGTCATGCCCCTCACTTGTCTTGTATTGTTCTGCATCACCTAATAATTTTTTTTTTAAAAGTGCATAAGCTAGAGACACCGGTTGGTGGCGCCTGTAGCCTAGTGGTTAGTAGGAGGATTCAGGATGGAGGAGGTGTCACCAATCAGTATTTTGTTTTGGTTTCGTGCTGCTGCTCAAATGCGACATCTATTGGATCAAAAAGTCGCACATTCTTCCTTTAAAGAAACACCGGTTGAAGTTCACGGAAGCGAGGGCCCCTTACTTTCTCTTTTGGAAAAATCTGCTTTTATTTTGAAAGGAGGACTTCTAGTAGATCAAAAGTTACATCCTTAAATTAAAAAACAGAGAAAGGGAAAACTTGCTGCATGAAATGTTACTGGAGCGAATGATCAAAAGTGAAGTGTTAAAAGGTGAAATGTTTGATGTTGTTTCCTAATGCTGCTCTCTGCCTCTGTTTCTGTATCATTGTCGAATTAAGAAGACTCTCAAGGTGATAGAGTTTACTTTGAAATAACTATAAATATATCACATGAGCAGGAAGCCAAGCAAACTTAATTGCACAGTGAATCCTCAGACTCTGAGGAGATGAGGTTGCCGTGTTTGCAAATTGATTTTGATTGTTTGACTCAACTTGTCATTATCTCTTTGAATAACCATTAACTTTCTCTCCCTCTGTCTCCGCTTGTGTCTCTCCAGGATGGCATGGGGAAACTGCGAGTGACAAAGGAGGGCGTCAGATTGGAGGGCGTGTCTGAATTCTTATTGCCTTTATACGTCAAAGAGATCCAGTCTCGAAGGGTAAGACCCCATCTGTGTGAGGGAGGGAGGGAGTGAGTGTGTGTGTGTGTGTGTGTGTGTGTGTGTGTGTGTGTGTGTGTGTGTGTGTGTGTGTGTGTGTGTGTGTGTGTGTTGAACTCAATAGTTTTATGGATCTGACCTGTTTGTTTACTGATGTGATGATGATGCATGTCTGTGTGTGTCTGTCTGTGCGTGTGTGTGTGTGTGTGTCCTTATAATGAGCAGCAGTCAGGCTCTATTCGTCATGTGTGTGTGACATGATTACTGCGCTGCATATGATCCAGCACTCCTCCAAACGTCCATCCATCACACACAGAATCATCATTGATTATGTCCGCTCAGGCAACACAGACACTATATGTCACTCTATATGGGACAATCTGTGTGTGAGTGTGTGTGTGCGTGATTGTGTGTGTGTGTGTGTGTGTGTGTGTGTGTGTGTGTGTGTGTGTGTGTGTGTGTGTGGGTGTGTGTGTGTGTGTGTAGGAGCAGATTTCAGAGCAAAAGATGAATGCTGTGATAGAGTAAAGCATTGGGTCCCATCATGGGGTCCTGGTCCCCTAGGTGGGGCGCCTTAGATCTCGGGGGAAGGGGGGGGGGGGTGCAAGGCTCTGCCTGTGCTGCAATGTCTACTGACGCCATATTTGCGATAACTAAGAACATATTTGGTCATTTTCCAGATTCAACCACGCCGTAAGAATTACTGACATTTAAAAGCCTGTGTTACTGGTTACCGTAAGTGAAACCACTGACAACAACACCAGATTAAGTTTTATTGACATCAATTCAGTGGGCGGGGTTACGCTAACGTTAGCACAGTAGCATCTTGTGAGAAAGAACGTTACAAACACAGGCATGTGATCATTGAGTTGTGGGCTCACAGTCTCAGAAATACCGACATTATTTTTCCCTGCTCGAGTGTAGTGAGCTGGAGTCTATGTGCAGGAAGGAAAACTTCTCTCACAAGAACAGAGCACCGAGCTGAACATTAACACGCTCCTAGAGAGCGCCGTGCTGCAGACAGCGGAGACCAAGGTGTAGCTCCTCGGGTATGTCTGCTCTTGGTTAGTTCTGTCTTTTGACTACAATGCTACCCATCACTGTGGTCTAGACTAAATACAAATAATCTGTTAAAAATGAGCTGCAGAAAACTAGACTGAACAGAAGAAGAGCAGCAGCAGGGAGGACGGGAAGCTCCAGTGAGGGATGTACATATAAAAACATGATTGTGGTACAGAGGATGAGAGAGTGTCCTGATTAAAAGAACAGGATGATTGTGAAGATTAAAAAAAAAAATCAAAAGAGGAGGAAGACAGGATGAGAGCGGAGCGTGATGATGAACGGTGAGGAGATGGAGTGAGAGGTGCTGCAGAACAAGTGGAAGCTGATGAGGAGAAAAAGGTAATCAGGAGAGAGAGGAGAGGCTGCAGGAAGAGAAGGAAGAGGAGATTAAAACAGAATCAACAAACGGTGAAGAAGACATGGTTGTGAGTGAAATTGATAAGATAGATTTTGACAACGTTGCTGACACTTCATATTTCTTTTTTCATTTGAGAACTTTTAGTCCATGGGAAATGCTAAGATGTCATTTTTCAAAAGCATCTCCAATATTGATCCTAGTTTGAGCACTTTTCTGCTCGTGGAGCTTATTAGAAACATGCAGAGGCTTTTTAGGTCGGGTACAATCACTTCTATCTGAACCAGTTCTCTTGCTTGGTTTCCAGCGCTGGATCGCGGCAAAACCTGGAAGTTTAGACAAAGAAACGAAACTTTCTGACCCAGAAACGGAGGAGTTTGTGAATGAAGTGAAGGATAAAATGGACATATCGGTAGTTTGCTGCCGCAGGAGGATCACAAACTGAAGAACAATCAGAGAATGACACCACGTCGCTGCTGCATTCACCCTGTCCTATGTGCCAAAACCATCCACCGTTCATCATTACGCACACGCAGTATATCTGCAATGTTTACATGTTTACAGGACCCACACTGACTTCTTCATATTGTCAGAGTGCTCACTTCAGTCAGCAGTCTGCCTCACGCTATCATATTAGTAATCAAAAGTTTGATCAACGAACAAAAACGTTTGATTGTTGGCCCCTTTTTTTCATGGGAAACTCTGTCTGCTCTGTGACTAATTATGAGGATATATAGGCCTGATGATCGTTTCAGAGATGCCCCGACTTAGTGTCCACTATGGTTTTTGTGTTAGTCTAATATTAGTCTAATGTTTAACTCTAGATCAGTGATTACATTAGTGTACAGTCCGGTCCTCTGAGGTCCGTCCGGGATAAGGAAGACGAGACGGCGCAGATGCAATATGTATGGGGCAGACTTTTATTTTTTATTTTTTTGCTTAGATTGTCATAATTAAAGTGACTTATTGGAAACGGCTCACTACGTGCGCGATTATAGCCTAAATAAAACCATCAGTTTGAATGATTATGATGACTTGGATCCGTCAGTAAATTTAGATATTTAGTGAAATAAATTGTGGATGAGACATCAATATGTATCTCCAGGCTTCAATTCGCCACTTTTCGCCAATTTCCCATGCCTCCAAAATGTACATAAGCAAACGTATGGGTCACAGTTTGCTTTCCGGTGCGCACATTTTACCGTCAGGTTTGTTTTTATAGATCACAGACTTTGCGTGGGAAAAGGCGTTTCAGACCACGTTTTGTGCATACGCAACGGTTATAAATGAGACCCCTTTTGGTTTGACCTGATAACTGCTCTCATATCTGGAAAACCGAGGGGCGTCCAAAACGGCCATATGGGAGTGTCTTAAAACCGCCTACCTTCTCTGGTCCAAACAAATCCAGAGCATTCAGGACCAGAATCTAAAGTTAGAAGGAGGACATACTGGCTGCTGCATTGTTGTCAGAGAAGCCAGCACTTCAACATAGCATGTTTCCTTAATGTCTGATCATATAGTAAGGTCACTTTATCATTTCACTCTCTACACATCTCACTGATTGGACCTGTAAAAGACCTTCATCCCAGTTAAGAATCAAACAAACAATAAAAAGAGCTGTTAAAAACTGTACAGACTGTTTTATACCTGAAGTCCGGCTCAGCACATGCCAAGGTTCCACCTGGTGTTCAGTGTCAGAATTACATTCAAGGTGTTCAAAACACACCTGTGGCTCGAACAGAATCTGTGAAAACAGCTTGTGTGTGCTTGCCTGTCCGTCCCTGTGTAGTGGATGTGTGTATTTGACCTCACAGTGCCTGTGTGATGAAGTGTGTGAGGGTTTCCTTGTCCTGTATCCACTCATATTTTCGCTACTAGAACGTATTTTTGTACTTTTCCTTTGAGCAGATATTGATGTTTTATGTCTGTGAGGAAGCCGGTGCATATGTGTGTGAGTGAAAGTTTGCATGCTCTTGAGCATGTGTGTGTGTGTGTGTGTGTGTGTGTGTGTGTGTGTGAGTGTGTGTGTGTGAAGCTTATCTCCTTACATAAAAGCAAACAACAGGTCACCCTCCCGTTTTGTGAACAGCAGGCATGCTCTTATTTTCATATTGATGGTGAGAGCGCTCTGACTGTGAAGTGAGGCTGCAGAGGGGAGAGCGCGCTGAATCAAAAGTATCCACTGAACTCCCCGAGGACTCTGCAGCTCTCTGCTTGTGTTGAGAAGAGACGTGCTGTCGAGAGACGGCGAGACAAAAGATGGAGCCACAGAGCGACAGTTCAGGACAGAGCCTATCATGACTGGGGGGAATATTTCCCTCCTAATTTGCAGGGGCATTTTGATTATAGCTCCTTAGTATTGATTTTGGTCCCCCGTGTGGACAAAGTGGTACCTCTTTTCTCTGCTGATTTTGTCCTCTTCATGTGTAAGGAGCATCTTTGTTTAAGGTCATTTTATGTCTTTATTTCAGAGATAGGACAGTGAATAGAGTCAGAATCAGTGGAGAGAGAGAGAGAGAGAGAGGGGGAAATGACATAAAGGAAAGGAGGATAGGTCAGATTTGAACCAGTGCCGCTGCTTGGAGGACTCCAGCCTCTGTACATGGGGTAAGCACACTAAACCACTAGGCTACGTGTGCCCCATAAGTATCATGCAAAATTATTTTACACATATTTTTAGGCCTATTTTTGCACCTTTATTGGATAGGACACCTGAAAAGAGACATTACATGTTGGGAGGAGAGAGTGGAGGATGAGATTCAACAAAGGGTTAAGGTTGGATTCAAACCCCCGACTGCTTTGACAAGGGCTATAGTCTCTGTAAATGGGTGGGGGCGCAACATAACGACTAGGCTCATGCAGCCTCATCCAGCCTTATTTTAGTTTAGTTTGTGAACGTTTGTCTGAACTTTGCTGTAGGATCTGTCTGGACTGATGTTTTGAATACCTGAGCCAGTAGGAATGAGAGGTATTTAAGATGTATATGTGGCTGCTTGCACCTCCCCAACCTGAATCTGCACAACCTCATTCTTGTACCATCCGTGTGTAAATGTGCTGATGGTGTCCCACGCTGCTTTTTAAAGGAACATTACATGCACACATGCAGGTTCTGCATAAACAGGGCCGTCCCCCAGCAGAGCATCGTGGGGAAGGTAAATGGAACATCGTGACTCCCAGTGAGAGATGAATACTGTACAGAACATCACATATGAAGCACACACCAACAACAACAAAAACAACAACAACAGGAAGGATGCAGTGAGCAATGTGATTGGCTGAGTGTGAGGCTAATAGATGCAGTTATAATGTGCTCTGAGCGTCACTTTATGTGTTTGTTTGTTGTTGTTGTTTGTGTGTGTGGCCTCAGAGCTAAATAAAAACACGTGTTCTCAATATAGAATATAAATGTACCCTGCCATGATGCAGGGAAATAACTAACACTGCATTAAAATATTAAGTCTACAACATTTTGTTTAAAAGTCCATTTAAAACATTGATGTTAGCTTCACACTTTTTTGGCCTATAGGGGCGTTCAAAATACCTCTTGAAGCAGAGGTTAATGAGAGAAGAAGAGAGAGTGCCACAACGTTATTTATTTGTGCTGGTTTTTACATATCTTTGAAAAAAAGAAACTATTATTTAGAAATTAAACAAAATCTTGAGCGCTGATGACAAAGTCTTGCAGCCTGCCGCGGGGATCAGCCCGGAAAACAGCCGGTAAGCCACCACACCTACTCCTTTGTTGTGGTCCAGCCTTAAACTTACACAATCACCTACACTACCTGATTCTCATCACCACTTCTCTAGCCGGACCTAGCACCATAATGGAGTTAAATATGTTAATACATGTCTGCTTATAGGGCTTCAATTACAAGCAATTCCCACTTTCTGCTTACTACCTAATATTGTCCCTTTTAAAAAACAATGGGGCGTCAGTGGCCTAGTGGTTAGTTTGTGCTCCACATGTACAGAGGCTGTGGTCCTCGGAGTTGGCGGCCCCGGGTTTGGGTCCGGCCTGTTGCTCCCTTCCTGCATGTCATTCCCCACTTTCTCTCACCCCAATATCCGGCTCTATCCACTGTCCTGTCTCAGCAATAAAGGCAGGAAAAATTAGATCTTTACAAAGACAAAAGACACATTTTTTTTTTAAATGGAATCAGTACAAATGTTTGTCACAAATGTCACATTTTGGAGGACGATGCATGTTTCAGGCGTGCATATATGCAGACAAATAACAGGTAGCAGACAGGTGTGGCTTGAGCACTTGCTAGCAAGGCATCATGGACGATCTGGCAAGGAAACACTGCAGAGCACGAGGCAGGATGTGGAAGAAACCGAAGAGCACAACAAGGAACTCTGCAGGAGTTTGGAGTCACTGGGGATGCTGTGAGAGTCACAGGACCTGAAGCGATGACTGTGTGGCCACAGAATAAAGCTGGTCAGCAGCCAAACTCTCCGCCAGCCCTGGGAGCAACATCACAAACACAGGACTTGGAAGATACCTCACACAGAACACTGCATGTGGTTTGACAGTTCTTGCAGAGAAACATGGCAGACGACAGTTCAGACGCGGGCGCCACTAATACGACGTTCACGCTGCTGGGAGAAACTCATCTGACTTTTAGTTTTTAAGGAGCTGGTTCTTATGCCAGGACACAATTCTTTGAAAATGTTTCATGTGTGATATTAAGCATTAAGCATACAGAGCAATTTAAAAACAGTCCCACGTCGCTACCGAGTGAAGCGGATGTGCTGCGAGTAAAAAGTCTGCGCCTTTTGTCACCTAGCAACAGTAAGCAGAGAGGTGGTCGAGGTTGCTGCCAGCCCAAAAAAAAGCTTTTAGTGGACATAGGCCATTCTGGATGATGTTTCTAAGGTTTGTTGATTTTAAAGCAACAAAGTGTAACTTTTCCACCTTAAATCAGAAGTTTCAAAGATTGAATTAATAGCACAATAACGTTGATCAGGGAGAACAGCGTCTCTCCCATGTCCACAGCGTGATCGCCTGTTTACTGCACTATGTAACTTTGATAGTGAGGCAAGGTCATCTTGATTAATCGGCTGAGGCTAAGAGGAAGAGGACGCTGCCAGATGAAGCTAAGACGAGAGAAAGGAGAGTGAGCGAGCAAGAAGCAGAGCGTCAATCCTTGCAGATATTATTCAGAGCCGATTGAGATGTAACGTTAGGCTGTATCGTTATCGGTGTCATCGTCGTCTCATGTTTAGCAGCTTGCAGAAAGCTGCAGAAAGTCGTCTAACCCGAGTTATGTCTCATGTTTGACATAAACAAATCCATAAATCCACGTTGCCTGAAAAGGTCATCTATGTCCTCGTCCATCTTCAAGTTAGCTTTATAAGTTTGTAACCTGACAAACACATCTCAGCTAGCATGTAATAAATGAGCCTCTCCAATTCAGACATTTAGCCAAGGCCTATAGTCGTCATGGTAACGGCTGAATACACAAGCACATACTCCACATGCTAACAGTTAGAAAACAACGGGTTGAAGACGATAGCAGAGTCGGATTTCTCATAAATCCGGTAATATTACTGATCCTTGTCATTGGACGTGGTTGTTTGACGTCTTTGCCGGCTTCGGACCCTCTGCTTGTAAACAAATGCAGTGGTGTTTCAGAGGGGGAGGCGCTAACAGTAGCCTAGTATGTGTGTGTTTATGACAGTGCAGTTGCACTCAGAGACCGTCTGTGGGCGCCAAAGCAAGTTCCTATAAATTTAAAGCTTTAAAAAGAAAAGACACACTGAATATGCAGTGTCCCCTCTTTGTCGTGCCCTCTCTGCTCTGTTCCTACAAAAGGCTGTCTTTAGTGACACACACAGCCACACACAGCCACACACAGCCACACACACACACACACACACACACACACACAGAAACACTGACTCCAGCAACTTGGTCCTATAATTGTCCCCATAGGGACCTCATGACGACCTATCACCACCACAGGAGGCACAAAGAAAACTTCATTTATTCGTCCCCCTTGCTGTCCCCTTCTCTCTCTTTGATTTGGCTATTCTTCTTATGTGTCTCTTTTCCTTGTTATTAGGGCGTTTCTTCCTCTACCCCCTTGTCAGTGACATTTCTCTCGCTCTCTCTCTCTCTCTCTCTCTCTCTGTCTCTGTGTCTTTGTTGTTCTGTCTTTCTCTACCACCCCTGTACTGATACCGGCTCCCTGGAGACAGGCCTTGTTATGTGCAATAGACTGCCTGGATAAGGGTGCCTGGGATCTTGGGGGTGGAAAAAAAAAAAAAAAACATGCCCGCCCTCACACAGTGGAGCGAGAGAAGAAGTATGCATGTGAAGGGACTGAGGTTATATAAAGAAGCCATGTAAGGGGATAATTGAAAATGCAAAAGAGGTGATTGCAATATAAAAACAATAATGAATGTGGTTCACATAATGAAAAAGCTCAAAGAAACAATAATTGAAACAGTTCCCTATTCCCTGTGCGGCAGCTCCTACAGCGACTGAAAAATAAAGGGTGGTGGGTGAAGGTGGGAGGATGCCATAACTTTATTTTTGCTGTTTGTCAGTTTTAGATTTATTACTCCTTCCCTCTGCCTCATACTTCCTCCGTGCATCTCCTCTGGGGACCTGAGCTAGCTGAAACTTCTCCAACTCTGTGGCCGTAATTGAATAGCAGAGAGTTCTAATGGAACATTAGGCTGTTCCCGTCTTGGCAGGCCCTATTGATTTTGACTTTGCAGCATTGTAAACAATCTGGAATAAATGTAACTGAACGGATGCAGACCTTGGTATGCGCTATAATTCCAGGACTATTGCTGTGGAACTGTTGCGCTGTGGCAGGTCTCACTGTTACAGTGTGTTTTGGTTTCACTTTCATAGCGTGTTACTCGGGGCAACGAGGGCGGGCAACTTTCTCTAAGAGAAACAACAGAAGTTCTCGTTGTTCAGTGTGATCGAGCTGATGGAAAGACACGGGACGCGGTCCGACTGTCAAGCACACCTGATTAATTGGGTGTCACCTGAGGAGCGCGATGCCGTCAGGTTTCTTCTCATATTAATAGCTTTTTTTGATGTTGTTTTCTTTTTGTATGTGGTCACAGCCAGGAAACACAGCGGCATGCTTTCATATCCACAGCGCTTTTCATCTTTGTAAAGGCGGCGCCTTTCATGTATTAAAAAAAACAAAAAACACAACATCTCGAGCTATCATTCGGACAAACTGTCGACAGGAAGTCCTACCGCTAGGAACGTTTGATACAAATTGCTTTTCATCCTCAGCGGGTGTGGGATGTCATATGAGAAGTTGCTCATGATGAGGAACTCAGATTCAATTTAAATGAAATTACATGCTGTCAATGTGTCAGGATTTGTAATGAATTAAGGCATTTTTCCTGAAATGTAGATGACATCTGAAAAAATGGCTTGGGTTTGTTCCTGTTGATTCATCACAAAGTCTGTTGGGAAACAAAGCTGGAGCGCTCACACCGGGCCTCCATGTTCAGGGACTTTTTTCCTTTTGACCTTTGAGTTACAGTACTGCCAATGTGTGCTCCTCCATTTTTAGTTGCTTTTTTTCTGGACATACTTCTCTTCCAAAGTGTGCAGAAACAGAGGGTATCAAGAGTTGCATGACTTTTAAAATCGACCGTCTTTTCATTAAAGATGAGTTGACACAGCACACAGGAGAGTGGAATATTCTGCAACTAGTCACATTATGACCTGGACTTCAAACTGAAACCATATTACTTCCAACACTATAATCCATGTCACTTGTCTACAGATGCTGCAGTTAGATATTACTGAAAGGTCACATATTCTCCTCCTCTTCAACCAGTTTAAATAAGTCTCAGAGCTCCTCAAAACATGTGTGTGAAGTTTCTTGTTCTAAATCCACTCTGATCCTGTATATGATCATGCCTATAAACCCCTCTATTTCAGCCCTGCTCAGAACAGGCTGTTTCTGTGTCTGTACCTTTAAATATGTAAATCAGCTGTGTCTGACCACGCACCCTCTCTGGAAGGGCTTGGGTGTCTCGGGTTTTCTCGCTCCATGTCCTATTGTTAATAGTGAGAAGGCAGACTCAGAGGGCAGAACAAACACCTAGCTGTGGGAGTGTCACCCACCTGGGGGAGGGGTTACTGCCCTTTGTGATGTCATGAAGGGAAAATCTCCAAACGGCCTGTTTGAGCACACATTTTCTGAAAAGTGGAGCAGGCAGAAGATGGAGAGGATGGACTTTTCTCATCATTGGGGGGTTTGTAGACAGACTAGAGACACATATTATAGGTAGAGGAACATGCTGAAGTATTATGCATAATATGTGACCTTTAAATCTTAGTGTTGGTACTTTACCAGAGAGTCATTTTCATCAGAAAGTCATCCCTGACTTTTAACGTGCTTTACTTGATCACTCTGAGTTTCTATTCACCAGCTTTGAAAACTTTAATACAAAATGAGCTGCAGCTTTCTATACTTCCTTTTATTTAAGAAGTCTAACTCACCAGTCTGCCGTCAAAGAACGGTCATCTGTTGCATCCCAAAGTCCAACAAATGTGGAGTGTAGTTGATATAAACAGCATGCCATCATAAAGCAGTCGGTGCTCACTACATAGAAATGTATTCAGCCCTCATTGGAAGTGAATGACTATGACACCATGTCAGTGATAATAAGCGTCTCCGTCAGAAGATGAGAGCTTCCCCAAGCAGACGCATACAGGGTTCCTGTCAGACGTCTGAGCTTTTTCCATGTCCTTTAAAACATTAAAACAGATATCAGATAAGAAGTCGACGCCGCCACTGAAGTTAAATGAAATATAATAGAAAGACAAGATAGAAACGTCTGGGTGAGAGGCTGCAGTGGAGATAATTTGATGGTCTCTCGAGAAGCAGGAATACAGTCATAATGTTTTTATTCAGGACTGAGCTTAGTATGATGTGTAGCCGAGCATGAGGCTGTGTCTGTGCTCGCGGCGGTCTCACTAATCGTCTGTCTGCGACGACAAATGTCCACAAATCTTGGTGTGCCTGGCATGTGAGTGTCCAGCGAGTACGTTCGCTCCAGACGTGGTCGCGACCCATGTAAAAATAGTCTCCATTAACATTTAACAGCATTTTTCAGAATGTCAGGAGAATGAAAGTCACATCGGGCCGGGAGGGGGGGAGAGAGGAAACGAGACAAAAATGAATAAGAATTAATCCCCTGCTCTGAAAGATCATTCCATCCCTGCCTCCAGCTTCTGTCTCAGAGGTCACGTCAAGCAAGAGCCACAACAAAAACCCCCTCGTCAGGAAAGTTAGCCTAAGAAAAAGGGCACATCCTGATGCCGCATGGTGAATGTAAAAATTCTGATGATGCTGTCATGAAAATGGATAATCCCCCACAAAATAAAGTCACTACTTCCTCTTCTAGCCAAACATTTCCCTTTAAGATTTTCAGGCCGCCAAATTGAAGCACTACAAAAAGAAGAATTTGAAATGATTACAGTGCTTGGCCTACTTTCAGTGCGGACCTCCTCAGAGTGAAGAGGTTCAACTCTGCCATACCAAGGACCCCCATATAGCATTAGTTTCTGGAGAGGACCCCGCTCCTGCAACATTTCTTAAATGCCTTGTTCATTATGACGGCAAATGTCAAAGCTTGAACACACTGGGCGCCTGTGGCCTAGCAGTGGGATTACGCCCCATATACGGAGGCTATCATTTTCCAAGCGGACAGACCTGTTTCAAGTCTAGCCTGTAGCTCCTTTATCACATCTTATCGCCCTTTAAATCCCATGCTATCCACTGTCCTTTCAAAATAGAAGTATGAAAGACCAAATATAAAACTTGTATGTTAAATGTTTTAATGGTAGATTTTTTTTCTTTGTACCCTTTTAGCCCTTCTTCCCTTCTGGTTTCTGTGACTTCACTAGCCCCCTCTGGTGACCCCCCAGGGGGTGGGGAGTATGAATATACATTAGGAAGGACGGAGCAACAGCTGCCTGGGAGTGAAACCAGAAGCTAGAGCTCCCCCTGCTGACGGGTTGCAGTATAGGTCGTAAATCCAGCTTCCTCCATGTTACCAGATGGACCTTGATTCAAACTATAAAGTTAAAATACAAGTTGAATAATTTCTTCTCAAACTTGGATTCCGTTGTGATGTTGAGGTATTATCATGAGGATTTATGTCCAGTTGTTTATCTTTCCGAGTCTGGGGTATAAAAAACGCTTTGAGCAGTCAGAAGACTAGAAAAAAGATATACAATCTCAAGTCTATTTACTCGTTTAACATGGGTGTGTATGTGACCTCTGGGGCCTGAGATTGGCCCAGGAGGTCACATAGCCTCAAGTGGACACTTGAGGAACTGCAGTAGTTTTTTGCACTTCCGCATCGTCTTCATTTTTCAACACTGGAGGTCGCTGCTTGCTATGGAATAATATGCCTTACCTAAAGCTACTGGAAGGAACTTTCAGTTTTTCGTTGATTTTGACAAAGTGGTATGTCTTGACTCTTTGCTGATTTCGTCCTGTACGTGTCTAAGTAGTGTGTATTGCAAAACGTCATCCTGCTTCAAACATATCTGTCATCAAGAAAGCTTCTGGTTTGCCGCTTGTGGCGCAGTGGTTAGTAATGGAGGCTATAGTCCTCCAAGCGGGCGGCCCAGGTTCAAGTCCAGCCTGTAGCTCCTTTCCCGCATTTCATTCCCCACTCTCTCTCTCTCCCTGATTTCCAACTCTATCCACTGTCCTATCTCTCCATTAGAGGCACAAAAGCCCAAAAATAAATCTTTTTTTTTTCTTAAAGAAACCTGCAATCTGTTTCATAACCAGCTAAAAAACTCCTTGTGGTAGCTTTAATAAACTGATTTTTAAAACAGGCCGTATATCTGCACCGAAGCACCCTCCATGCTTGGTAATTTATTGGCTTCGGCATCCTATCTCTCCACGTCCATAAATGCTGCATTGCTGGCATGAAGACAGTAGTAACCGTTGAGCACAAGGCCATCAGCTGTGTGCCAGCACTCCATTTAATGTTTGATTTAGAGAACTACACACACTCAGGGTCATTGATAGTTGGCTGGGTTTCTTCTAGAGCGCAGTTATATTTCAGACTTTATCACCCAAACTAAAGTTACTCTGTACTTTTAGCTCGCTGTAGCACTGTGTTTGCCCTGTCCTCCTGTAACAACCATGGCTGCAGCCATGAAATGACAGCCATAATTCACAGCTGAATGGATTGTGATGCTGGGCTTTAAAGCGTGTAGAGTATTCTCTCTATTTCCAAGTTTGAATCCCAGCCAGTCCTGTTTTTTTGTGCAGTAATTGGCGTAATGATCAGGCGGGCCGATAGCTTTGTACAGACAAATTTATCTTTAAGCCTACAGCGTGTTTCATTGATAGCGTCAGTGGGAAAATGAGCATCTATATTAGGTGAAGGGACAGTAAGGACAGAGATGTTTCATTCCACAGCCGGAGCGACGCATTTGTTCAGTGTAATCACCGTGTCAAATTAAGAGTGTAGGATGTATGCGCTAACATGAGAGGTATTCATGTTAACCATGCTGGCTCCAACCCAAAACAGGAATCACAGCATGATGAATAATAAGAGGAGCTTAGTTAAAAAGAGCTTCTGAAGGTTTAAACATTTGTATTTTTTTTAAAGCTGAAAACTAAACGATGTGAGTGAACTTTATGAAAAATTTATTAAAATGGACTTAACCTATGATGTTTATTTTTTTGTAACATTACCTCAAATACTTCCAACAGTTATCAAATCCAGAGAAATCCTTCATTTTAGACGCCACATGGTTACCGTTGCCATGCCAACAGCGGATGTAACGTTAAAGACAGCTGCATAAGGAAGCGTGAGCTGCTACTGAGCGCTGCCGTATTTTGCTGTTTGTGACGCCATGATATAAACGTCATGGAAATTATTCTCGGATGTATTAGCTCGTCGGTAAACATATTCTTTTACTCAGGTTGGTTTCGCCCCGTCGTCTTGACAACGGTCAACTCGTCTGTTTCCGCAGCGGGATGTTAATGACTTTGGTCTGACACCTGCCACCCCATCAGCGGTTTCAGACGCTATTCAGAACCCCTCTCTGAGGCGGACTAATACATACTGTGATAAGCCTAAGAGATGTTGTACTCTAAATCAGGAATGTCCAATCAGGATGCTCCGTAAGAACTAACCGTTGTAAAACCACAAGTGAACACCCACATCTTGGATACAACTTCTGCAGTTCTTGTAATAGAACGGACCTCCTTCAGATATCTCTCTCCCTCACCCTCTCTCCCTTCTCTCTCTCTCTCTTTCTTTAACGATACCCTTTAAATGATATATCCAGGGATTGAGATGTGACAGTTCCTTGTGTAAGCTTGGCTGCTCAAATCATCATTTCCCTCAACATCACTAAACACACAACTCTGACAGTCGCTGAGAAATAAAATGTAAATGTCACAAATGCAACCGCTCACTTTGTTAATATAAATCTCTCTTTACACGTTTATAAGCAAACATCTCCCATCATGCAGCTGACGGTGCGTTCAGTTGTGCCTTTGAAGGGATGCTCTGAAAATAAATGTTGACTTTCTTGTAGACATGCACACAAATATCCCACCTACGTGTTTTAAACGAATATTTAATTCATATTTTTGGACGTTGCTTATCGTCAATATCCATTTAGCATGTACATGACGCAGTTGCATTAGCCAAGTTCACACCAGACTAACATTGCCTTAATACACACCGCAGCACACGCACCTTGTCCACCTGGTATTATGCATGCACAGGTTGTTTCTAGGGGAACGGTCACAATCCTCTGTGTGAAATTAATTAAGGGTGGACATTTGAATTAATTAACTGGACGGGAGTGTGGTATTACACTCCTCTGGCCTTATGACATTAAACACACACACTCACAAGTTTTGTACTGAGGAAACACACACACACACACATAGATTAGATTTAATTACCAGTGTGCAGATCATTGGAACAATGTGGTTCAGCCTTAATTACATATTGTCCCGTTCCTCTCCATGTGTGTATGAAAGGAGGAGTCTGACAAAGAGAGGGGTAGAACGAGGATCAAGCGAGTTTCAGTAACATGAAACAGACTGCAGAGAAAGCATGTTTTATTTTCTGCTGTTCCTCTGGAGCATACACATCTTGGGAACATTTGCCTCGTGTGCTAAATCAGCCGGAAAGGCAAACCTTCATTGTTAGACCTACGAAAACCCTCCAAGGAATATTTGATGAAATGCCAGTATTTTGACAGTATTTAATGGTAAACTCCGGCACACTGTCCAAACATGCATTTATTGGCAATGTTTTGGCACTAGACGTTCATTAGGCAAAACAGTTTGTTAAAATGGGCGGGATATGATAAAAACAGAAGTGGCTACAAGCCTACAATCAATCTTCATCATGACGTCAGCTCTGAACCAACAAATACCATCAGCTTCCTGGTTGAGAACACACACACCGAGTATTTTGAATGTGAAAGCTCTAAAAAATATGGCACTTAAAGTTTGCTCATTGTTGCTTCACAGAGGATATCAGAGAGGAGATTCAAAGTAGTCTCTTTATACGGCAGGTCACCAAGCAGGACTCGAGCTTCTCACTCATTGTAGACAGTCATGATTCAGAGAGACATTTACACAAGATAGACTTGATTTATTAAGATTAACTTTATTGTCCCAATGGGAAATTTGTCTTGGACTTCACAGAGCTCTGATGCAGTAGCAAAATAACAAAATACATTCATTCGTCGGTAAAACATGTCAGTTAAATAATCATTAATTTCCATACAAGTGGATTACTAAAATCATAAATATGTAATAGTTAAGAAAAGTGAAAACAGTGCAGGTACATCTACACATCTTCACACACACACTCACACCACCTCATACATGCAAACATATACACACACATTACAGCTTAGGTACTGTTGAGGGCTTTGATGGACAAGGGAACAAAGGTATTTCTGAAACGATTGTTCCTACCTAGGGGTACCCTGTATTGTCTGCCTGAGGGGAGGAGCTGGTACTCAGGGTGAAGAACATGAGATGGGTCTGAGATTATTTTTTGTGCCTATCTGATTATGGTTTGTTGAAAGATGTCTTGGAGGCTGGGGTGTTGATGAACTCCCATGATTTCCATGGCTGTATTTGTGAGTTTGTTGATTTGGGCCTTTGACGGAACGGTCAAATTTCCAAACCATGCAGAGATACCATATCGTAGTAGGCTCTCTACTACTGCATGGTAGAAGAGAATATGATATATGTGTTCCTTCTAGTTAGATTTATGCTGAAATTAAAGTGGTGCATTATATTTGTGCTGGAAAATAGCAAAACCAGGTCCTATGGCAGCACTGTCACATGTTGCTATATTTATATTCATGATGGTATATTATGCCTTTAAATTTCCAACGTGTCAGCGTAGTTTGTGGTTTGCACTCTCTAACTGGAAGTAAAGTTGAATAGACAGCGGATAAAATGGCCATACCAAGGCATCAAACAGAATGAAATACCCTTGTTGTAGTTAAACACCAACACACAAAGTTTCATTACCATTTGAAGGACAGGAAGTAGTTTATTATATTTGGATAAGCCTTTGTTTAAATGACAGCCTGCCTTCCTAAAAACAGACTCAGGGATAAGTAACCACGTGTAGCTATAATCTGCTTTAATAATGCCACAGAAGTCCCGGGGCAAATTGAAAGGACAACACCACATGGTTGAGTGCCCAAGGTCTGCAGAATAAATTGAAGAAAGTACTGCGATAGCAGCAGAGATTAAGTAGCACACAGATTTGTTGATTAAGTAGCACAGTTTGCCACTGGCTTACATGTGGAATCTTTCCACTAAACCTGCCAAAACAGTGCAACTGCTGTGTCGGTGATGTTGGATTGGAGCCATCTTTCTTAGCGAACAGATGGCAGACGGGTGTGTAAGACATCTTTTATTCTGTGGTGGAGGTGCACTGAACACGCCGTCTAACCTCACTGGCTAAAAACAGTAGAGTCTGAATTAATAATTAGGCCTACTTTTCTTATCAGACATCTACAAAAATCATCACAACTCCAGAGACACATCCAAAGGGATTAAAATAAATGCGAGTTGAGCGGCAGCAGGGAAAACGGATTGGGCAGGCTGATGTGTCCGCTTTTGAGCAAGGCTCATCCAATCCCTTTTGGCCACAGTCTTCCTTTTCTGCCCTGCCAACCCCAGCGCTCTACATGGGGATGAATTTCTTAACGTGTTTTGCCAGACTTTCAAGAACTGCTTCCCTTCATTAAAAATGAAACGTTAGAGATTAGGTTAAAAAGTATTCACCTCTAAACGCTTTTTGTTCCTCACTATCAATACCAGTATACCACATGTCATATTTTTACAACAGGGTTAAAATGATGTTTTAGCTTATTTGCTTGACATTCTTGGTTTTGTATTGAAGTTGGTAATGTCTCCTACAGGGAATCAAGGAATGGCCCACTTACACGAGATACCGTCTGAGGGAAATACTTCCAGGACTTGGACATCCTTCTCTGCCTCCCTAAAACGCACAACTCTTTCAGATGTATTTTTCCCCCCTTGGTGCCCTTTGGTGTTCTTCCTGGGAAAATCATAAAGGATTAAGGTTGTCTTGACATCGAGGTCCACTGTGTCTGGGGCCAGCACGGAGACATAGCAATAGATCTGCCATTGAGAGAGTCCCAGTGCTGCACTCAGCTGTCATCCTCGCACAGCTCAGGTGATAACTGAAAACTGTCTCCTCCCTGAAGATGTTGCACACTTGCAAAGCAGTGGAACAAAAAAAGCCAACTATCACACCAAAACGATGGGAAGCTTCCGTGGTGTTGGGATATCCAGTGATCCAGCCAAGGGGCCGATGTCTGAACTAAACATGGCAAGCATTTTGTTTAAGGTTTTTGGTGTTGCCATTTGCAGCAACTTAATCAACTTAACTTAAACAGTACTCTGAATCACATAACGTTATCATGCAAATCAAGAGTGTCCCTTTAGCTTACCTGGTAGACTTTCAACCCATGTATCAAGGCTGTTTTCTTACAGCAACTGTATGCTCTCCTTCTCTCTCTCTTTCACCCGAGTCACTCCTGTTTCTCTCTAGCTTAGGTGTCCTGGAACTAGTTGTATCACATCACTTATGTTTAGTCACATATTGAACCAGCTGAATTAAGCTACTGCTTGTTAACACGTGCCATGAGTAGATACCCAAAGCTTTCAAAGGGCAGACACTCTTTGTGCACCAAACTGTACATCAGAAAAAACAAAACATGGTTCCACTCTTACTTTTATCGGCTTTTGAAAACATCTCAGCCATCCCACAATTGGTTAACAGATTCTTGTGCTTTGTTAGAATGTGCGCCACAATAGCTTATTGGTTGGGTGAAAAGAGATTGCTGTTTCTCAGATGTTGTTTTCAGTATCCTCACCTTTCAGTCCTTTGCAAAGTTAACTGAAAATGCTAATACAGCAGATAAGGTGCAAATTCTTGCACTTTATTCTTGTGTAACATTTGCTTGGGCACTCCCTGTGAAGGATTATATGCTTTTTCTGTAGTATGGACACCTTTCTTGTCCTTCATAAATCTGGCTAAGCAAACTTGCTGACAGTGCCTAACTCCTCTCTTTTGTTTAGCTAGCTAACAGAGTAACCCTTCCGGATGGTGCTGCTGTGATTGGTTAGGTTCAGTTGTTGACAAACTTGACTGGAAAATCCCCTGCTGTATTGACAGCTGATAGGCCTATTCTTTTATTTTGTATACTAGGTTAGGACATCTGTGTATTTGATTGAAGTGGGAAGACGCATTTTAGGTGCATTTATTGTCATCAGATTTGATGTAGACAATCTCTTAGTGAACTACTGAAAAGCTTGCTGCAGCTACTGGTAGCTCGCTGCTCGACCTGTTCTGTCATCGATAAATCAGAAGAAATAATCTTGTTCAGTAAAAAAGCAACCAGCAAATTCTGCATCTACTGGCAAGATTTCTCAATAATACCACAAAACCATAAATAAGATAATGGTCTGAAAAAGAGAGAAGACAAACAGTATATGGGTCGCTAGAAGTGGGTGTTGAAGTATGTCATTACCACTCTGTGAAAAGAAAAAGCAATAAGGACAGACGGATAGCTCAAGCATGGCTGAGTCTCCTGGAGGAGAAGGACCCACATGAAAGTACACTGGAGTGGATACTTCATAGACAAGAACCATGAACCAAAACGGACGACCAATTCTGAGGAAAAGACAAAAGAGGAGATGGAGAGAGAAAAAAGTTTAAATCCAAAGACATCAAACAGTCCAACTTCTCATAGGTAAAGTAAAGTGGCACAGAATCTGATTTTTTTTTTGTGTGAATGAGAGGCAACCTCAAATACAAAATTCTGTGTTGTCACATGTTCACACAGATTCATGGCCTCCACATAAACTGCTAATGCAGTAAAGACTGGGTATATGATGCTCCAAGTGTGTGCATTGCCTTGAGATGCTTCTGACTCGTGTGATCACCTGAAATAAAAACAGACTGACTGGCCGTACTCTGTAGATCTTACAGAGGGAGTTCAGATAAATAAATATAAGGTAGACACAAGAAAGTAAGAGGCCCAGCCGAGGGAACTAAAATTAAGGACTGAGCATTGGATGGAGATCAAAGCCAGATTTAACAAGAATGTAAATATGCGGCAGGGTCCTCAGTTGCCTGGAAAACGGAGCGTTGGAAATAAATTGAAGCGAACACAGATGACTGAGAGATCAAGGGGGAGGAAATGACAGAAAAGAGAGATGAAAGAAGAGTGATGTTGTTTTTCATTCTTCGTAAGTGCACATTCTTTTGCCGTCTAATCTTCTATAATCCTTGGACACCATTTACTGTTCACATTTATTTAAAAAGTCTCAACTTTTAGAATCAGGAGGATAGGAGTTGTTTTCTTACTCATTCAAATAAAAACCCAGGCATATACCCATGGACCAATTAAAACATGGATCTACACTCAGTGACATCACCCAATGCTTTCTAAAGATTTTGCAGCCAAACAGGTGGGGGTCGCCATATTGGAAATGCTGTCTCAACAGGCAAAGAGGTAAAGTTGAGGCAGTCTGGCAAACAGCTATACCACGCTAAAGTGACAGTTGAATCAGCCACACCCTAAAATATGCAAAAGTATGCAAAACTCAGCCATAATATGATCAAATGGCTCAAATTTTATGGCTGGATGGATGAGTTTAACAAAAATCAACCCACTGTACACTGTATACCAATAAACCTATTCATGTTTCAACACTGGAGGTTGCCGCTTGGGGCCAACCTGCCAGTCAACCCAGCCACGCCCCTTTTTATGCTCAATTATGCATAACCCTTAGCCCTATATCATCAAAACTGATTAGTAAAAAAAAATGCCTCCCTAAAATTACAAAGAAAAAATAGCTGGTATCATATCAAATTGGTATCAAATCTGTCGTTTTTCAGCTGTAAATACATTTATTTACGCATTAATGTTGGCATTTTAAAATGGGACCTAATGGGGAATCCTTGGCGCTTGGAGCCAGCCTCAAGTGGACACTCAAGGAACTGCATTTTTTTTTTCAACTTACGCATTGGCTTCATTTTTCAACACTCCACGTTTCCGTTTGGTGCCCACCTGCCAGTCAATCCAGGTATGCCCTGTGTAATGTCCAAGTATGCATAACTCTTAGCCTTATATCACCAAAACTCATCAAAAAATTAGTTTAAAAAAATCACGCCCTCCTTCAATTCTTATCAATAAAAACAATCAGCTATGGAGTCCAAATCTGTTGTTTGTTCCAAGCTGTAAACATGTTTATTTCTCATGTAAAAGTGCACATTTTGATATGGGCGCTAACAGGGATTCTTTGGCATTTGGAGCCAGCCTCAAGTGGACACTCAAGTAATTGCTGTTTTTCGCACTTCTGCATATGGATCCTTTGTCTGCTTGGATGCTCTGTTCAATATGTGCTGCTTTGTCATGAGGAGAAAAAGTAGCACAGTCAGCACATTGCTCATTTCATGCAGCTCTTGTCCTCTGTCTGCTCTTCAGATTTGTCAGTCCATTTTCTCTTTTTAATGAGAACTATTTCAGAGCTGTGTTCTTTACCCTTCTTATAATTAATTAGTACTGTAGCCTTTTCTTTTGTCTCTGCTGTCCTGTCCTTAATTTTTCCTCTAACGTCCCACATACTGTCCTCTGCGTCTCATTTAAAGGGGTTACTCCAAGTCCTCTGTTCACTATGTATTCTGTTTTAAATTATTGAGGCCTACTGTGTCCTTTCACACTCCAAATGGAAATCTTTCAAATTCAAACTCCTGGAGTATAGATGGCCTAGAAGTTCAATCGCTCCACATGTATGAAGCAAGTGGCCTCGGTAACCCAAGTCCCTACAGACTTAGCTACTGCCACCCCTACCGACTGAATAAAGGCACAACCCCCACCCCGCAGACTCAAAACCAAGTCTGCATCATTTTACTGTCAAACACATCTTACTGTAAATGCATCATTAGTAATGAAGTATGATTCATTCTCTATGTAATCTGCATACTTCCAACAGGTGCTTTAAGTCTTCACATGCATGAATCTTTCTCTGACCCTTTTTGTTCATGTCATGCGTTGTTATTCCTCAGTGTAGTTTTTGCAGTCGTCACTTTAATGCTCTCCTCTCGTCATGTCCCAATTGATGCAACGTTTCCCTATGAACAGAATCCACTTCATGTCTCTCGTGGCCCGTCCTTGTAAACCATTCCCCGTAATTATGAAGGCATCCTCTCGACTGGGGATTTCATCACATGGCTGAGAGCTCTGCAGAGATGCCGACATCAGGAAATCCCCGTCACAGCAATGAGACACTAACAAACCACACCACGTATTGAACTGCAGGAAAATGAGCCTAAAAAGAGGCCAAGAGGAGCTCTGATTAAAGCCTCAGATCAGAAGCCATAAACCAATATAAAGGTTGCCCTTTAAAAGAACGTAAAAAAAAACAATTACTTTCCTTCCTTGATTGTACTTGTGGAAAGGGTGATAAAATTCCATGGCTAAAGACGCTTAGTGATTAATCATTTCAAACCAAAAGAGCTAATTGTTACACTTGATTGGGGTTTGGCATAAATTCTCGAGTATCCAGTACGACTAAAACTTTAAGTCCATCTTAAAGTTCTGGATAATCTGCCCAATTCCTTCTTCAAAGTGTTTCCAAGCAGACAAAGAACCGTGCAGCATTTTTCTCTCTCTTGTACTATTTAGCAGGATTGGGTCTTTACAGAAAATAAGAACATAAAAAACTCCCAGCAGCCTCGAGCCCCCAGTGAATCAGAGTATTCGGTTTGAAGCAGCCATATATCCCTTCCAACACTGCTCCTCTGGGGGAAGAGAGAGCGGCCCTGAATACATTATTCAACAGCCATGACTATGGGATAACAAGCTGGTGAGGCTGAGCTTGATAAAAGACACATACAGTACGTAAGTGTTGAGAGGAGCGGGAGATATAGATCTAATGGACTGGTCACTGAAAAAACAATGTTGATGAATTTACACTCAGTATGTTATTCTCTATCACCTCTGTGAATCGACACCTGGTGGAAACAACTAATGTCTGTGTTAGCTTTATCTTTGATTGGATCACCTCCAGGATGTACTCTGTGGGAAAACTGGGAATGATCTGCTCACCTTCAAAATACTCCATTGGGTTAACACAACCTCTGGGCTCACCACTCTGTGAAATACTGTGCTGGCAAACACTCAGACAGCTCAGTTTGTAGAGGAGGTGCCCCAGCTGACGCTACAGTCCTTCATCGCAATGGTGGCAGGTTTCAATGCCTGATCATGACCATAGACTGTAAATATTAATGGATGATGCCTGAGTGTCATCACCCATCTGTTACTGCAGGGGGCGCTGGAGTCCCATCGATGGCGGTCTCCATGTTGGAAATGCTGTCTCAGCCTAACTTTCAGTCAACCTAACGACAGACTGACAGCTGGAGCTGAGGCGGGTTTTAAGCCTCCTGCCAAACCGTTACACCGCGCCCACCTGTCAATCAGGTCAGCTACACGCCTTATTGTGAATAACTCTTATCGTTCATCAAATCAAAACATTCACCCCCCCGTACAGTGTGTGCCGAGCGAGTCATGAGCTAATCAGACCTATTTGTTTTTTGAACCAGGCTGTAAACATGTTAATCTCTGCTGTAAAAATTGGCCATTTTGAATGGGTGTGTATGTGACTTCCTGTGCTTCTGCAGCCAGACTCTAGTGGACACTCGAGGAACTGCAGGATTTTGCACTTTCACATTGGCTTAATTTTTCAAAACCAGAGGTTGCCCCAGGATCGAGACGCAATTTGGTGCATGTCATCCCCCACTCTCCCTCCCCACGTTTCCAGTCTCTCTCAAGATGTCCATATAAGAAATCACAAAGCCCAACACAATTATCTAAAAAGACAGCAAAGAATCTGGGGATTTCATCTCAAACAACATTAGAAAATCTATATACAGTATACTGGGTGGCTATGATCTTCTGGCATCAAATTCAATATTTGATATGTTGTCTTTGTGCTATTCTTAATAGATATGGGTTTTCAGTGTTTTATAAATCATCACATTCTGTTCCTAAAACTGCACTCCATGATCTATCAGGTGTGAGTCTGCTGACCTTAAAGGCAAAGAATAAGCCAGTGTGTTCTTGAGTTATATTCCCCCCCAGTGAAGATAACAGTGATCTAGATTAGCGCTGGGCTCTGCAGCCTTTAGTAATATAGCAGTAATGTAAGTGTTTATTCCCTGCGAGCTATGATGGCTATTAGATCTGTACTGCCTTGATGGGATAGATTGTCCTGAATGTGAAGAGGTGATAGGGTTAAAGAGGAGGGTTTGTAAGGCCCCTACAGCGAATATGGTCTTTACACACACACACGCACACACACACACACACACATAAACGTATACACACTCACATTCACCCATATAGCCATGGGTTCAGTACAAATGAAAAAGGATCTGTTTTGATCCTCCGGGGAATTGGATGGAACAGAGACAGCAAGGAAACTGTACAAGAAGAAACCAGGAACAAGAGCAGTAACACATATATGAGGATAACATCAGATGGTAAATGGATTTTGAGATATCATCCGAAAGATTGGAATCCATGACAGTGCAGCAACCGTCTTAAAAAATCCAAACTGCTGTGTGTAAAAAGGAACAGAAAGCCTGACATGTAAGAATGATAAATCCAGTTTTATATGTATATAATTTTTTGCTTTGGTGCCGATTCCATTTGATCCCGATTATTGCGATTGGTATGGCAATTCAAAAGTATTGTGATACAACAAGCACCGTGACTTAATAGTATCGATAACTTATCGATTGACTTATTAAAGGAGCAATATGTAACTCTGACCCCTAGTGTTTAAAATAGGTACCGCATGTCAAATTCTAAACATTGTAGAGAGCTGTCTCCCCCTGCCCCCTCCTCTCTAGAGTCCATGCTGCTGCAGGTTGCCATGTGGTGGACTCTGAAGCTTCAGTGTTTAGCCAGCTCTGCATCGGTCTGTAAACCTTTCTGCATTTTAACCTCTCTCAAGTTTTCAACAGCAAATACTGATCCTAGTTTGAGCACATTTCTGCTCGTGGAGCTTATTAGAAACATGCAGAGGCTTTTTAGGTCGAGTACAATCACTTCTAACTGAACCAGTTCTCTTGCCCGCTTCCATCACTGCAACACCTGTTGGTTTGACCTGATAACTGCTCTCATATCTGGCAAACCGAGGGGCATCCAAAACGGCCGTGTGGAGCCGCCTTAAAACCGCCTACCTTCACTGGTCCAAACAAGTCCAGAGCATTCAGGACCATAGTAGATATGTGCTCACAGAGGTGAGTTTGTTGTATGTCAGACATGAAGACAACCTGCCACTGGTTATCTTGTTTCAGTTGGATGGAACAACAGATGGCTAATTTCCCCAAAAAATGTCTTCTTTTGGCTGCTCTTGTTGACTGTTTTTCTGATTACAGACACAACTTCATGTTGGAATATCAATCCCCCTCCTAAAAACATATTTTTAAAACGTCAAATAAAAAATACTTTTGTGAATCGATTTTCCTCGCCAGCCCTAGTATTCAATAGCCTGCATGTGCCTGTGTGTGTGTGTGTGTGTGTGTGTGTGTGTGTGTGTGTGTGTGTGTGTGTGTGTGTGTGTGTGTGTGTACGTGTGTGTGTGTGTGTGTGTGTGTGTGTGTGTGTGTGTGTGTGCATGTCTGTGCCAGTACCAGCCTCAGACACTGACCCTGATCGATAATCTATTAGTAGCAAGACATGTCTGCTCGGGCAGGCACACAAAAATACACACATGTACAAGCAACAGTCACTCATACAGCTGGACACGTACAGGTGAACAAGGTCAAGTCTACCCATGCACAAAGCAACTTACACACACGCATCTCCTCCACACACACACAAACTTCTCCAGAGTTAACTTATTCCTCTTTCACCTCAAGTATTTGCACCACAGGGGAATATTTCACAGCAAATGGAGCATTGCAACTTTATCTGCTCTGCTCTCCTCCTCCGTCCTCTCCACTTATCTTGTCTCTCTTCCACTCCTCGACCGTGCCACAGGACACAGGACTCGAGGGAAAAGTTGTTTCTATAGAGACAAATACAGTGGTGATGCAGCCGCAGACGTTGCAGTGTTAGTGTATTGGCTCTGTGAGTCTGTCCTGTTAATCACTGAACACAGTCTGCATGCTAATCATGTTGTAGCCTATGTTTAATGACCTTGTGTGTGGGTACATGTGTTCTACAAAATGAGGTGTTTTAAGCGTGCATACCTTCATATTAGTTCTGCTGCTTAGCACTGAAGTCCCACACTGCAGGATCACGATTCAACCTTTCACTGCTTCATTGTCATAACAACAGAAATGATTTGAATTTTCCTACGTGCACATTTAAAGCAGACACAGCAGTCCTGGATATAGGATTATTTTGTAGCCTACACAGTGACATAAACTGTACATGTGCAGCAAACCTTTCATGCTTTCATGCTGTCTGTTTGTGGTGTTTTATGGGATTCAGCTAATTCTGCACACAAAAGACGCTGTTTATGATGATAGAATTCCAATCTAGACAATCACTGAAGCTGAAGAAATAAACATGTTCTTGACTCTGAGGAAGACACTGCGTTGAAATGCAAGTCCTTTGCACCTTCATTAAATTTGCCTAAAGTGATTGACCTTAATTCCAACAACAACAACAATGTGTATATGAATCGGAATTGGATTGGAACTGAACAAAAGTGGATCGGTGCAGCTCTACTATAAATATATATTAAGTCTGATAAAATCAAATTTAAAAGTCTGTTCGCTGCTCACTTACAAAACAGCGACAAAAACGTCTTCTTACCTAAAATCACTCATCCAGGTCTACACTCCCTCCCGCCCACTACGCTCTGCCAATGAAAGGCGTCTGATCCAACCTTCACAACAGGGTCCTTAGTCTCTAACTAGACTCTTCTCCTCTGTCGCCCCCGGGTGGTGGAATTAAACTACCAAAATACATTTTGACACTATTAGTGTCTTTATTCGAGGGATAGGCTAGTGGATAGAGTTGGAAATCAGTGAGAGAGAGTGGGTACAGACAGGAGCCACAGGTCGAACCTGGGCCGTCCGCTTGAAGGACTATGGCCTCCGTACATGGGCCTAACCACTACGCCACCAGCGCTCCGTCCCTTTGCATCTTTGAGAAAATGCTAAAGACCCAAGTCTTTCATGAACATCTACAACCTTTAAGATATTGATGATGATGACAATGGCGATATTTTGGATGGTTTTGATGCTGATTAGAACTCTCAAGAACAGCTGTCGATGTTGTGCTCTGCCTCTGGTCACTTCCTGTCAGCACCTGTGTGTCCCATAGGACTTAAAGCTGTATGTTTGCACTTCCTGATGTCTCTAGATCTTTGCTTGTGTTGCTCTCTGATTTTCATTGCTTTGGATACAAGCTTCTGATAAATGAACTGTAGAATTTTAGACTCTCTTAATATAATAAAGTAAATGTGCTTATTTGTAAATGTTCAAATATTATAAATTGTAATATCCATATCCTTAATCTTCCTTCTGCACCGCCTCTCATCTGCGTGCATCTGTTGTTTTTTGTCACAGGAATAGGTTAAATACTGTTCTCCAAGTTTAGGGGAAGATTTAAGGTCTTGTATAAAACATAAGCATTACAACAAATAGAGCACCAAACAACAGCAGTACAACATGCATCAATAAGTGAGTCCCAAACTGCAGCAAAGTAAACAAAAGGGAGAAACTAATACCAGCTGGGATTAAAGAAAGTTGTAAGCTGTTTATAGTGTGCACACAGTTTCTCTCTCGCTCTCTCGTTTCCCTTTTTTTATGGGTAAACTATTCTTATCTCATCATGTCCTGGCAGGCTTTGTTCAGCCTCAGCAGAAGCTCGCACAAAAAATATTGAACTAATGCCACAACAGGACTAACAGTTTCCTCCGATTGTGTGCTTAAGACTATTATATGAAAATGTATTCCAGGGCTCTAATCTGAAATGTTATGCAAAATCCTGCAGATGTGTTTTATCTTTAAGCCCTGAGGTTGGAAGGTATCATTGGTAAAACCTCACTTGCAGGATAGTTTGTGCAAATCTCTGGATTATGAAATGCACGGCCAGAAACTCCAATCAGAGGCTAGAGCAAAATACTCCTTCTACTCCTACTTCTTTTCCAGCTAGATGTATTTTAGCTCAGCTTGTCAGCTGGACGAGGACAGATTTGCAGGGGGAAAGGAGTAGCTCATTTATACATGTGGAGCATTTTTGTTTTTGTACACAGGGATGATGTGTTTGGTGGGCAGAAAGATAGCCAACAGTAGCTTGTGGTCAATTCACATCAGAAAGTTATGGACCGTCTGGACGCCTGGTAGGGGAAGACAAGTTGTCTTACAGTAACAGGCTAACCTGAGCAGTGAGTTGAGGTTTCCTGACCTTTCCTGACCGCCTCAGTGGGTCAAAGGATCCAACTAAATGGCTGGAGAAGGCATATAAATCTATCACAATTTTGTACTTTGCGGTCATGTCCAGGACACTCACCGGGCTGTGGCTCAGTTGGTAGAGTCAGTCGTTTCTCAATCAGGGATTTGATCTCCAGCTCCTGCAGCCACATGTCTGATGTGTCCTTGGGCAAGAAACTTTACCCAAAGTTGCTTCTGCTGCTTTGTTGGTAGTGTATGCATGTGTATGAATTGATTAGTTACTTCTGATGGTCTCTTTACTCAGCAGCCTCTACCATCAGTGTGTGAATGTGTAGGTGTGACCTGCGGTGTAAAAGTGCTTTGCGTTTTTTACTAATATTAGAAAAGAAATATACAAGCTCAAGTCCATTTACCATTTAATACTGAGATTTGTTTGAAGTTTTTTTTGTTTTGTATCCCTACATTTCGCTGAAATCGTTGTTAAACAGTAAGAGGAGATCTTTTTAGAATTCTGTTACCTCATCGTTATGATGCACCTACTTCTGGGTCAAGCTGCGACCTCTGGTTTAAAGAGATAAAGCCAACGTACAAGTGCAATAAAACTGCATTTTGTTTAGTGCTTGCGCCTCATGTAGGGAGGCTACAGTCCTCCAATTGGGCAGCCCAGGTTGAAATCCGATCTGTGGCTCCTTACCCGCATGTCATTCCCTACTCTCTCTCTCCCTGATTTCTGACTCTACTCACTGTCCTATCTCTACAATAAAGGCACAAAATGTTAGGTGGAGATTTCATTTCCAAAATTGCGGCCGCACAAAAACATCTCTTCAGAAACCAATCAGTGACATCACTGTTACCACGTTCATGTTTCTTACACTCTATGGTTTACAGCTAATTTTGCACCATCTTTTATTTTGCATCCAAACATGCTCTTAAGAGTCCTGAGGAAAACTCCTCACTGAATTAATAAAAAAAAAACACACCTGACTTTAATGCCCCTGACTGTAATGCAGCCGCTGACTTTATTAATATTTCATTGAACTTGATGGTTTGGAAAATCTCGTACTACTCTGACCTAATTGTGTACAGGTCTACCTAAGACTGCAATTTGTTAGCGCACATATCACGACACTGCTGCCTTATTCAAGGTGAAATATATAGTCTAGTTTATTTATACAACCATTCATGCGAATGAGCAAAATAGACTGCACAGAGGAAACTTACACCACGGCTACTAAAAGTTACATGTACAAAGGAGACACACACAAGCTAATGAGACGCAAACACTAAACAAACACAACGAAAACACTGAAGAGGAGCAGACACCCTCCCTTACTCTGCACTCTCGCCATATGTGTCTACTGACAGCGAACTGATGCAGTGAAAAAAACTTTTTATTCATTGTGTATCACTAGCAGTGGAGTCACTGCTCAGAGCGTGCTGGGATACCTAGCTTGTTTCCCTCATTAAGTTATCTATCTTAGCTCATACTCTTTTTGTTCTCAGCCAGCTAGCTGCCTGACAAGTTTCCAGCAACTGAAAGCTCAGTTAGCAGCAGCTAATATCAGCTACTTTGATGCTTTGACCTTCAGAATTTGCACAATGTGAGTTCAACGCACAAGCAGACACAAACCGACCTTATTGGTCTCGACTGGCTGCTTTTCACACCAGCTGTCACGTTGAGATTTAAATCCCTTATAATGATCTCAAAGCCATCAACACGAAGCTTCTGCAGGTCACTGATGAAATGTAACGGAGATGATGAGGCCCCCGAATGCACATCAAGACCCTACAACATATTAAAACCGGGCACCCTGAGAGTACGCCGATGACAAAACCTGTTTTGTTTTCTGTTGTTACACGACCGCGGGGACCGAAAACAACAAATTAGTATTGCACACCAACAAACACATCACTTATTTAATAGTGCTTGCTAATTAGCTGAATTAAAGTTTAAAGAGGAATGGAGGGACACCGCAGGCACTTTATCACTCATTGTTTGACTGGTATTCTGTGAGAGCTTAGACTACATGTCTTCAGTTATAAAGTCAAATAACTGTTCCTGTGTTTCTTAACTTGTTAACTACACATTTTCAGCTCTATCTTCTGTCAACTCTAAGTGGGATTCTTTAAAGATTCATACAGGAAAGAGTGACAATAATTTGTTAGGTCTGTATCATAGACTGTATACACCGATGGACAACACGCCTTAACGTCCTCTCATGGTGTTTCCTTGTTTCCTTCCTTATTGTATGGTGAGTTACCCTACAATTACCACCCTGAAGGCCTCTGCACACTGAATCTTTTTTTTCAGATGCCTTTTTTTTAGATCTGATGAACACTGAGCAGAGCAGTGGAGACATAATGTCTTGACAGAAGGAGACTGACAGAGCAGAGAGTGAAGAACTGAAAGGTTCTTATTTTTTTTGATTGACAGATATACAGTAAGTATCTCTTGTTTCGTAAATGTCCATAACCTTTAAGACAGCGAGGTGAGACAGGCAATCACAGGGATACAGGCAGGAGAGCTAAAAGCTGTTATTAGGCTGATGGCAGAGATGAATCAACCTAATGTATCTTGTATGAGGCTCCTGTGCTTAGGATGGTTCTGTATGAAGTTAGACAGGCAGTGAGACGGAGCAGAGGAGACAGACGAGAGAGATGAAGGCTGCTATTAGAGTGATGACTGAACACAAATAAACCAATCACATCACTTACTTACCTTCAGTGCAGACCTGTTGAGACTGACGGTCAGACAGACGGTCAGATGAAGCAGTGAGACAGGCTGTGTGTCAGGCACACTGAAAGCTGTTATTAGACCCCATCTGTACTGGTTGCTGTAGGCTGCGATGATGAGCCACGAGTCCGCGGCTTATTATTACCTGACTAATTACATTGGCTACCTCAGGCTGGCATGCCTGTGCCTGTATTTATAATCAAAGTGAAATTAAACTATTAACTGAATTAATGGCGCAGTGTTGAATGTTGTGTCAGCTCACAGGAGAGTGCATGACGTGTATATGTGTATATGTATATGTTATACATAAAGGTGTATATATGTGTATATACACCTTTAGTGTATTTATTCATGCAGCCATGCACATTTCACACGACGAGGGGAGATTTATGAGCGAAACAGTAAACACAAAAGCCAGAGGGACGATGAAGTGAGCCGGAGAGGAAGATAAGGAATGAAGAGAGTCTAAAGTAAACAAAATATGTGTACTAAAGAAATGCTGCAGCTCGCCATGAAACCAAGTAAAGCCACTTTTATTAAGATCCATAAACTGTGTATACAGACGGACAGCATGACTCAACCCGGTATTCCACAGATCTACAAATCAATGGGCGGCCTGCCCAGGAAGCATCTATGGGGACACACTTGCTTACAGTATTTCAGTTTGTGTTTGGCGTCTAGGCTCTGCCCTCATCACACCTCACAGTTTTCATTTACATGCAGAACTTTGAGGAGTGACAGGAAGGAGCAGAGGGAGAGAGCGGAGATCTTGCATCTTAAATATACCGTCAATTGGAAGGAGGTGTTGTCATGTGATTGTGGGTAATGACGCATGGCAAATGTGAAATCAGTTGCACTACATTTCTTTTTTGTGTAGATTTTTGGGAATAGGGGGTAATTCCTAATTTACTGGAGATCCTCAACTTATCACATGCACACAGTGTATTGTATTAACCACTGATTCTGCAACAATCGATGTAGCCTACATGTCTAACCTTGTGCACTTTAAAATGGTCTAAGAGTATTTCAAATCTTAACAAATAAGCCTCAAAAGTTTCCAAAGAACTAGCTGCGGGTTACATTTCAGAAGGGGCTTGATATATATTTATAATTCGAGGAGCTCGGGAGCTCTCATTTTGTAGTGTTTAATCAGCGCATGTATGCATAATTGTTGTGGGTGAAAGTGCTGTTGGATGGTGTTGAGGCGTATCTGAGGTGGACTCATCTGTAATCACTGAGAGGCTGCTGAAAATTGGCCACAGCATGATTTGTTGGCAGTCAGTGTAAGAACGTGTGATCATCCATGTTGGGCAGCTGCAACTGGCATACAAATTTGCAATGCCTTAATATCATGTATCAGTAAAATGTGTCAAAAATAGCACAAACTCTGCACACAAATACACCAGTGTACGAATAATTCAAATACAGATTGTATTTCTTACATCAAACATGATTAAAGATGGCAATGCCTCGCAACATGTATCAACATCTAAGCAATGAAACGGTTAGCATCCTGCTGAGCCGAAAGCCATTTAAAAGTAACCACAAAAAGCATGTCCAACATCAGACTGACATTAAAGTGAGACATCGTCTAACCATCATCAAACATCACACAATCTACACTGAAGACGGACTTTCATGGAGAGAAATTAAGTGTTAATGTCACAGACAAATGTCGAGCTAGATGCTAAACATAATAAACATGGAGGGGATACATGCATGGAATAAAATGTGAACAGGCTCAAGTTTTTAAAAATGTAGTTCTACTTGAAAAATAACCTTATGGTACTAGGAAGCTGCAGCTCTTCGCTACTCAGATCTCAACTTAACAACCGGCATGTTTGTGCACAAAGTCCGGAGCATGTGTCATATATGTTTTTGTAACAATTTGGGCCTAAATGCACTGACAAACATGTCGCATGCATGACGGTTGCGGCGCGTTCTGTCATGTCATCAGGGATGCTGGAAGTCAATTTCAGTTGGGGTTCCGAAGACAAGTCATGCTAAATGATGACATCATTCTTTCTGCTGTCCAAATTTGCCAACATCTACTTTTGAATGGCTTCATTCCTCTCCTACACATCGGTCTCAGGAAATAGATGGAGCTTATTTAAAGCGTCATTAAAAGCTTCCTGTACGACTTTCAGAGCAGATTTTTAGACCAAATTAAGTGCTCCCTACAGACACACTATGCGCCTTCATCCCTAAATATTAAATGTGTTCAATATTGACGATCCTGTTGAGTCTGGAGAACACCGAGGACGGCCGAGCACAGACTCTGTGAATTGCCACGTGGAACAGAACATTAGCCAATCAGGAAGTAAGCTGACTGAAGCAGGAAGAACAACAAATGTAACCATGGCGACAACAGCAAACACAAAGCAAAAAGTTAAATGGATTTCAGAAATGGAGGAGCAACTAGTTGATGTGTGGCAACAACCCAAGTGTTTAATACGTGTCCTGTAAAACAAACCACAATCCAACTGACAAGGAAAGGAAACCAAAATGTTTGCAAGCTAACAGTTAGCCACATTTAGCTTGCCCATCATATTTGTTTACTCTAAAGTTGCATTTGACCACGCAGGATTACACGTTCTGATAGTTGAGACTCTGGTTGTTTATGAATTAATCTGTTATTCTGTGTTGTTCTGAGTTGGTCGTCTCCTTGCTCTCCACACACTATGAGAACTGAACTGTTAATCTGTCATGATTTTTCGTGGGCTCATGTGTGGGCTCTCTCACAATTTCAAAATCGTTTAAGATTTTAAATATCTTTTAGTGTGCGCCAGGCCGTACAAGATTTTAAACCCAGGATTAAGGATCGTCTGACGAGTGTGTGCAAATGTTTTACTGCTGAACTCTTCTGGTTTTATTGCTTGATTTGCTTGTTGTTGGTCTGCTGTTTGTTCTTTGTGTGGAACATTTTGTGCTGCTGTTTGACCAGGAAGAGGTTTTTGTATATCAGTGGGAGTACTCCTGCTTAAAGAAGGATTTAATGAATAAAAAACACTTTTAGAGCTTGTTTCTATGCTCCGAATACAAGCGTATAGGTTTAGATTTGATAGATTTGTAATTGGTTACCAAGCTAGTAAGGACCTTTTGTTTCTGCTGTGATTGCCGTTGATTGCCTAAAGGTAGAATCGACTATTTCCTCATCAAGTGAGCCTTGCCGTTATTGTTATACGTGCTGCTATACGTGTCACATAAGCTCCACCAAGCAGATTGTTTGGCTTCAATCAACTGTTGTGTAAATAGAAATTAGCAACTGTTTAATATGCGGCAATTATTTACAGTCGGCATTTCCTCGCATTTGCATACGAGTGCTTAATCAAATGAGATTTCACGTGTGCGCTGGCAACTTCTGAGTGACTGAATCCTGCACTAAACGAACGCGATCAGGCCCGTTCATGCACGCTACCCGTCGAGCTGGAATGATTCGAAGCACATTACATCTGTCATGCTTTACAAAGCGCCCGTGGCTTTAAACAGAGTGGAAAGATAATATAGTGAAGCCTATCACACGGCCCGTTTGAAATAATTAATCCAGTGCACATGCGTCGGGAACCAGACGAGGGAGGCGATGCACGATATGGAGTGCTCATTTGTTGTCTGCAAATTTGTTACCTGACTCTGCGTTAGTGGCTGGTGTGTGCATGTGTGTGTGTGTGTGTGTGTGTGTGTGTGTGTGCATGCAAAGAGGCTGATTGTACTTGTACACATGCAGCACTTATTGGATGGAAGTGTGTGTACATCTTGGATATGCTAACTTGTTGAGTTGTTATTTAATCTCTCTACATGTATGTCCTTTGTATACAAGTCCAATTTGTGTTTTTTCTGCTACCAAAAAACAACAACTTGTAATCGTCCTTCACGCTCGTGCAGCGGTCCGTGTTAGTGTTTGTCATCGGCCCGTCCCAGGAGTGTTTGGACGCTCTGAAATGGAGCACAGACAGGTGTGACATATTAGAGATTCGGTCTCCACATGCACAAGCAGACACCTGAAAACAATGAATATCCACCCATAATGAACAGAATAACAAAGTGAGAGAGAGAGAGAGAGAGAGAGAGAGAGAGAGAGAGAGAGAGAGAGGGGTGAGAGAGGTGGATTGGGAGTGATGAGGAAAGGAAGGAGGGAAGATTTTTTTCCATTTCAACGGATCAACGACTTTCCAATTTTAACACAATTCTCATTTGGAATTCAGAGCAGAATGCATCACGATATTAATTTGGGGAAATCAACGGAAAAATTGGGTCACCTGTGAGCTATTCATTTCACGCCATCAAAACAAATAAGCCATTTTTAAAAAAAAAAGAGAGGGCAAAAAAGGGAAGGCGAATAGACTAAATGTAAGATAATGTACGTGCAGAGATGTAATGGAGAGTGATGGGGGAAGTGTGGGTGAGAATGTGAGTAGGATGATTTGCAGACTGATGCACTCCACCGGACAGAGAGGGAGAGAAAGACGGCGGGTAAAGGGAGAAAGTAAGTTGTTAGATTGAGTTTAAATGGCAGATATTGGCTTTGCATTCATTGCAACACATCCGCTGAATGTAAACTAATGTGTGCAGAGCGTGGCTTGATCAGACTCTAAAGTGGAGAGCAGGGGTCAGGGTCACAGTTGCATTTAGCTCGTTAGTTTGAGAATAATTGCCTTTTTTGTGAACACACACACACACACACACACACACACACACACACACACACACACACACACACACACACACACACACACAGAGAGAGACACACAAGATTGGAAACAAGCAAACACACTCGCAGACAGGATGCTGTTTTGAATAGATTATGCAAATGAAATGCAGAGTGTGTCAGACAGGCAGAGGAGAGGGATTCAAGTATGCAGTGTGAGAGTTGATACAAGCTTCGGCAGTGTTGGTTATGCAGGTTAATGCAGTATTGACTGCTGCCCAGAGGGGTGGCGTGTGTAAGGATGGAGACTGAAGGTCTTAAATATATATTTTAACATGATGTTGTTTTAATCATCTCTCCCTCTCTTTCTCTTTCTTCAGGACAGTCCACTGATCCTCCAATCAGACAGAAATGTGACAGTAAATGCTCGAAATGACGAGGGACAGCTGACCGGTCAGCTCACCGTGGGTAAGACCAAAAAAACACACATATACACCTCCACTGGCTCCCAATTAGATCCTGAATTATAGTCAAAATACCCCTCAGTACCTCTCACACCACGTCTAGAAACCTCCAGTCCTCAGACTCTGGCCTGCTCTCCATACCACACACAGGACTCTGCACCTATGAGACAGGGCCTTCAGTGTCACAGCCCCCCCATTTATTTTAATCCGTGCTATTTTGTCCCTCAAGGCTCACCGTAGATAGTGGTCCTCAGTGTCTCCCTGTAGTCTCAGTGATGTAAAAGAAGGACACTGCTGCATCTTTGAATGTTTCATTTCACTTTAACAAACTCTCAGAAAGCTCAGCTGACGAGTTCAAAGTAATATCCACCTTATGACATCACACATTGACCTTATGACATCACACATTGACCTTTGTTACCGTTCCTTTGACCTGTTTGACCTCAGTTTGGGATCCCAAACCACTTCCTGTTTCTGGAGTCAGACGCGTTACCGTTGCGCCACGAGGTCCCGTGCCACTTCCTGTTTCTGTGCTTAACTTCATGTCCTAACCTTCCATCTACCAGATGGGCCTTACTTTATTTCAAAATAAAAGCACACAGCAACCAAAGTACTCTCATTTTAAGACAGATCAACATTTCAAAATAAAAGCATGGTTGAATTCAAACGGGGAGTAAAGTACCCTGAGGTTAAGTTAGTATAGACATTCAAAATAAAGAAGGGCATTACTGTATTTCAAAATAAAAGCAGACTTTTATCCAAACAGAAAGTAAAAGTAAAGTAGCTATTAAATTTCAGCTATTAATCACAAGTACAGCATTTAACGTTTAATAGACCAAGTTTTAAATCAGTTAAATCTCTGTTTTTAATGATTGTGAGAACATTGAAAAGTACTTAAATTTAAAAAACAACAGATGGTTGATACATATTTAAAACCAGGATTAAGATTGAGCGCTCACATCAGGACATTGGCGACAGTGCATAAGTGTTCCTGTAATTTCTGTTAATTAAAAACAACAATTTTCCCCAACATGCTTTTGCTTCTGTTTTATGGCTGTGATATTAAGACAAGTAAAGATATTGTTTGCTTTTACCGACACACACACACACACACACACACACACACACACACACACGCCAGTAAACTTTTCTCAAACCAGATTATTTCTCCAGGATGGTCAGTTATATTGTCTTGTTTGTGCTTGAATTCCTGAATGCATTTTATGTCCTTCTGTTTATCAAACTATAAATGCGATCTGTTTCTATTATTGTATCTCACTGAGGCTGACAGCCACGCTCTTTTCCCAACTAAATCATTTTTTTCAAGCTCTTATTGTGTTAGCGAGCGCCCCGCTTTCCAACAGAGGACACCACTTGGAGGACATATGACACACATACTGCAAAATGACATATTCTATTAGGCCTCAACAACAAACAATATTTCATAACTTGAATTAGAGTCTTTTTTACAAGCGGCAACCTCAGATGGTGACAAATGAAGTCAACGCTGAAATGCAAAGAGAAATGCAGTTCCTCGAGTGTCCACTGGAGGTTGGCTGTAAAAGTCGAGGTCCCTATTAGGTCCCATTAAACCCACAGTATAGTAAATTCCACTTCCAGGCGGGCTCTCAATCAATGCATAAACAAAAAGATGACGTTGTGGCTGGCGGGAAATCATGGGAGTTCTCTCTAACCCAAAAACAAGCTTATGTGTTGGTTAAAGGTCACATATCCTCCTCCTCTTCAACGAGTGTAAATAAGTCTCAGAGCTCCTCAAAACATGTCTGTGAAGTTTTTTGTTCTAAATCCACTCTGATCCTGTATTTGATCATGTCTATAAACCCCTCTATTTCAGCCCGAAATGCTCAGAACAGGCTGATTCTGTGTCTGTACCTTTAAATGTAAATGAGCTGTGTCTGACCACGCCCACTCTCTGGAAGGGCTTGGGTGTTTCTGGCTTTCTCGCTCCATGTCCTATTGTTTACGGTGAGAAGGCAGACTCAGAGGGCAGAACAAACAAGGGTTACTGCCCTTTGTGATGTCATGAAGGGAAAATCTCCAAACGGCCAGTTTGAGCACACATTTTCTGAAAAGTGGAGCAGGCAAAAGACAGAGAGGATGGACTTTTCTCATCATTGGGGGGTTTGTAGACAGACTAGAGACACATATTAGAGTTAGAGGAACATGGGGAAGAGGATTTAGCATAATATGTGACCTTTAACAAATCACATGCATATGTATTATTGAAAGTTTGCTTGATCGGCTCTGGCAAAAAAATAAAATACATATTGGGGCAAAAGGTCCAACCAGAGAATGAAAATTAATCTAGTATCCGATTCATGATGTGCTTCACAAGGTCATAACAAAAAAAAAATTCATGAATCTTAAAAGGACTAGAAAGCAAGTTATAAGTAGAGCTTAAAGAGGACCAATCAGATGAGAGCATCGTCTGTTCTTAAAATGAGCAGGAGCACCGAAGCATCTCAGGGAGGTGTATTACACAGAAAAGGGGACTGTAGGGACAGAGGCATCAAGATTAGGATGGCACGAGAGTTCAGAGCAGGTGAACTGTTAAATACAGTTAGCTGTGAACTTTTGTTCCCGTCTTGTTGGGATTTAATATTGTCTCTTTTTTAATCTCTTCATTACAAAAGTTCAGTAGCCACCGGTCAGCAGAAAAGCGCACTATAAAAATGTTTCCCCGGGGCCAAAACACAGAAAGAGAGGACGGAGTGATTTTCAGGCTTTAAGTGTCGCAGGGAGGAACTCAAGTGTGGAATCACTTCTTCTCCATATGACTGAACTTGTTAGCTTAGTCCTGTACATAGACTGTATAAAACATGGACGTAGTCTCAATGACGTCACCCATTGGGTTCTGAAGAAGCGCTGTGAAGCCCAATGATGGCGATGGCCATATTGAAAACGCTATTTCAACCTTATTTCTGATCTTTTAACCAAGTTACAGGCAAAATGGTGGAGCTGAGGTGAGCTGAAATTGAATATTTCCAGCGCTGCGCACTATGTTGCCATTCGCTGCCACTGTAGTCAATGCTCCTGTTTCCACATCACACGCCTCGGTCCGTCTCTGGAGCGTGCATGCAGTGCCACTTCGCTCTGCTCCGCTTCAAATACACTGCAAGTCTATTTTTGACAGAGCTCGCTGCAAGCATGTGTCAAGCTGAACAGAATATTTTGGCTTAGACAGGAAGTCAGACAAGGAAACGCACAGAGTGTCCAGTCAATTTCAAAATAAAACACAATATAAGGACTTGCAAAGGTAACCAACGTCAAGTCAAAATAGGCACCGAATGAACAACAAATCATCCTCAGAAAGACAAAACAACATGCTGTTTGCACGTTTTTCTCCTACCCCACGTGATCTTGTAGTTCTCCTGTGATCTTGTAGTTCTCCTGTGATATGTGTACAGCTGCTCATGGCCACTTCATTGTATTAAACTAGCAGTTCTCTGTCACCAGCAGAGGGCGCTATATTGACTACAACAAGCATCATGACTCTCCAGAGTGTCAAGCAGTGATGCACGTACATTTGAGTTACTCTCCAGTTGAGTGACCATCTTGTCTTCATTATACATTTTTCCACAAGTGTTTGATAACTGCATTTGAGGGATCAACTCAATTCATGTGAATATCTATTTCTATTTATCTCTAAAGATCGAACATGGATCAAAGAAAGATGTTGGCTGATATATCAGATTTTTTCCATCCCTAATATCGATATCGGTAACATCAAGTCCCATATCGGTCTCCCAACACAAAGCAACGCCTACAGTAAATTCAATATTAACCTAAATATGATATATACGCCCTAAACAAGACGAAAACAATTACACAAAAGTTAGTTGGCTAATCGAGCACATCTGGAGTTACAACTTTTAAAAGTTTTTCATCATCTAAAAATAAACAAGAATGGAAGTTGTCACTTTTTTTTGGACGACATTTAGTCTGTTTATTCTTAGAAAAAACTGTTTTTGAGTTCCGGTTGCCTTCTCCGTCAGAAACATTTTCATTTTCAGATCCAGCTGACGAGATGCTTAATGTTACCAAAGTGTGCCGGGCAAAAAGGGAACTGTGGTTGTATTTGGAAATGAAATATGACAAGCCTTCAAGTTTATTTCAGCCGTGCACTTTCTTTCTGACGTTTGAAAACATAGAATTAAGGATCTGTTTGCCTCCAGGCACACTGGATATTTATTTGGTTACAAAACAGAAATGGTTTGAATCACTAATAAGGAAACGACACGACACATCCTCAATCATGGGAGGACCAGCAGTCGGATTCACTTATTTAAAGCATGTAAGGGAAGCATGGCAGAGCTTTCTAAACTGTCATCATTAAGTCAGCACATTTTGCTTTGGAAAAAATCCTCACGTATCCTTTTTTGACCTAGCTGGGTATTTTTTGGTGCTGATGTCAGAACTCAGAGATAGAAACATTTACACAGCGACAGGTGCAGGGGGGGAGATATTTCAGGTGGAGAGATCCTTGTTTGATGTGAAAGCAGCATGTAGATATTCATCTCCTGTAGGCTGGTCAGGCTCTCCCCCTTGTTATACTCACACAGATTCTCTCCCTTTTCCTGACACGTGCAACGTTTGAAATCCCTGACAGCTCACCTCCTGCTGTTAAAACTGCTTAAAGCGGCTTTTCTCACCATGAAAAGTACTCTAATACACATGTGTGTCTGACTGAGCGTGCATACCCTGCAGTCAGCAGAATCAGTCTGCTTTTTAAAACCAGGAAGCCAGACATCGTGCTGCAGCTAACCATGAAGGCAGGCTGCGACAGGATGACAAAGAGAGACATTAGGACTTGGACTTGTGCTGTTAGACACACACTAGTTTTTTATATAGAGTAGGGCTGTCCAAATGTCCTGCTATTTTTTGACATTTCATGGGTGTCACTAATTCTGCAAAGGTGTGAAGCTTCCTTGTAATAATAATAATAATAATAATAATGCATTTTATTTATGGGCGCCTTTCTCGTCACTCAAGGTCACCTTGCAGACAGCGCAGTAAAGCAATAAGTAAAAACAAGAACACAATCAACTACATGAAAACAGCAATAATAAGAAGGGTGTAGTCAGACAGAATAAGTTAACCTAAAGTGTCACCATGTCTGTTTTTAACATCCTGCACATCAGGTAGTTGAGCTCTCTAGTGCGACCTCTAGAGGTAGCCTCCAGTAACACACTTATCAAACATACAATTAAGTTCATGTCACATCTGGTTGTGTACCAGGTGCAAGGTTAAACAGCGAGTATATCTCTGGCCTAACACTTGCTCATAAATCTTTACTTTACACAATCACAGTCTCTCTCTCTCTCGCTCGCTCGCTCGCTCGCTCTTTCTCTCTCTTACACAGCAGCCACTAAGGTTTCCCTGTTTTTAGAATTCCCCAGACACAGGTAGTAGTACAAGTCCCATCAATAACCACTTTCTCACCTATAAACACACAAATACACACAGAAAGTAAAAACTTCAGAGCTGGTTGAAGGGACAGAATGAATCCCTCTCCAGGATCTTCTTCTATCGGGCTGTTGAAATCCCTCCTGCCTCTGCCCCCTGTTGCCATCACACTGACTCAGCAGCACGTTAACACACACACACACACACACACACACACACACACACACACACACACACACACACACACACACACACACACACACACACACACGCATGCACACACACACTCCCCCATGTCTCCTTTGTCAGTATCCTCACAGGGATACTCAGAGATCCTGAGAGTAAGACGGTGCCTTCTCCACACCAGACACTTGAAAAGTTCCACCTCAGTAAACCTCCTCATTAGTATTCATCACAGGAGCTCAGCAGGGGAACAGCTTGCTCCAGCTTGTACAAGAGGTGCAAGATCATCACGGTCAGCGGTATGGAAAAGGTGAAATGCCCACCAACGTTTAGACTACTGCGTTAACATAGAAGTGGAAGAAGTACTGACACGTTAATACACACTGGATGGTCAAATTTGAGCTGGAAATGCAGACTCGGAGTTGAGGACCAAGAGAAACAGTCAATTGACTGCGTTAGTCAACTAAAACTGACTTAAAGGCAGAATATGCTATTTTTTGATCCAGCAGATGTCGCCCTTGAGCACCAGCATGAAACCAAAACAACTCACGCTGCATTGTTGTGTTAGCATGCTAATGCTAGCTATCTTTATTACGCTCGTATCTTCACACTGCATGTAAATTTACCTGAAATGAGCGTGATCTAGAAACACAGTTAAGCAGTGAGTACAGTATGTTATTCTTCTTTTCTCTAGTCCCTCAATTAAACAACTTTTATACGCCGGGGGATGAGCCGGTCCCGGCGATGTAAACAAAGTGAAGATAGGACTTGGAAAACTCAGAAAACATCACAGACAGTGGGACTCAGGTGTTACACCCATGTAGACAGTCATGACTCACACAGTTATTTTCAGAGGATATATTTGATTTCTATTACAATTTAATATTCATATTCTGCCATTAAAATTCATGTCAACAAGTTAGTGTGACACACCCAGATAATGCAGTTGGGGGTCGATTTACTCTCTTGCATGTACGCACCTCAAATCTGCCCAAAACTGGCCTAGGCGTTCTGAGCATGCTCCTCAGTTTGTTTGATAAATAAAATCACTACCAACACGTGTGTAGAGGCAACAAAAACAAAACAAAGTAAAGCAAATTGCACCAGAAACAAAGGTATGATGTTCTAATCTTTTTGCTCTCCATGTGATGATTTAAAGGATTTGTGCAGGGAGAGCTGACACCTTGAAATGCTCAGTGGCTTTTAAGATATAAAACACACACACACATACATATATTTACCCCTCTACAGTTATTGTGTCCCCCCTCTGAGGGCCCCTCTTTTCATAGAGAGGGTCTGAGCACACATGTTGGCCTTGGGCTTCCTATCTCTGTTTTATTGCTCTCTCTCTCTCTCTCTCTCTCTCTGTCTCTCTCTCTCTCTCTCTCTCTCTCTCTCTCTCTCTCTCTCTCTCTTCCATCCATCCCCTCTCTTCCTCTCCGTCCCCGTCAGCTCGTTAATGTGAGCGAGAACCTGTCACCTTTGTCTCCTCAATAGTCGACCATAAAGATGATGAGTGAACTTGGGAGTTTTTGAAGCTGCACCCTTTCACCCGCCTCGGCGATGATGTCTGAGCGTTGGAGGCAGTGCAGCAGAGATACACGGCGTGCAGGGAGGTTTTAATGTGAGAGGGACAGAGCATGATGTCCATCGTGATCAAAGGACCAAACTGTGAAATACTCAAATAAAGAAACACAAACCTTATCATCCCTACTTAACTTTCTTCTAACTGTATCTCTTACATGTTTAAAATTGCTCAATCAATTATTTTGTTGTTTTTAATATGAAGCTAAAATCGGCACACAACGTTTTGTAGTTGTGTGACATCAGAGGTGTAACGATACCTCGCAATACATGAAAAATCACTACACATAAGGGACGATTCAAATCGATGAGACAACAAATATACTGTGACGCCCCGTCACTTGATTGAGCAGCAGCGGACAGGGAGAGTCCGGCTTGTTTCTTGAAGGGTAGGACACAGCATTCAAACTGTACGTTGCTCTGTTAACTCGTTTCTCTGCTCTGACACTGCTCCGGTCTACGGCATCAACAACGTTACTTGCACACTGAATCAACTCACTACACACACTCACTGACGTCTGCTCTTTCTCTCTCTCTTAACGCGCTTCCCTCACCACCCAGACACATGCGCACTGAGCTATTCACAAACAGACATATGCTACTACTCTAACACCAGTGTGACTAATACACCAGTTTAAACTGCAGAGGGAGGTACTCGACAGAATGGCGCCATCATCTATCTAAAACTACTTCACAGACCTTCATCGTCATGACCGCAAGTGCAGCCGCCACGTCTCACATTGCATTCAAACTAACATGATTCGCCTCCATTCATTACGCAAAAGCTCACAGGGATATAAAATAATATTGTCCCGGCTGGCGGCGCCACTTTTCTTTAGGTGCATTATTATGACCTAGTGAAGGCGATGTTAAAAACAGCGGTGTAGTGTTCAGTAAATAAACCTTGTGGCGTGCTGGTTTCAACTGAAGACAACAGGTGACCAGAGGAGGAGTGTATGGAAAGCCGATTGAAGATTTAATAGATATCCTTGATATCAAAGCTCAGTTTCCTGTACTAGTCAAGTCTTTGGCCGCACTAGTTTACTAGTAGAACGTTGAAAGACTTACTAGTAAACTAGTAGAAGGCAAAAAGTCCTACATGTTAACTAGTAAGGTGCAAAATATCTACTAGTTAACTAGTAAGATATATTTTGTGTCTACTAGTTAACTAGTGAGCCTAAAAATGTTTACTAGTTAACTAGTAAGAGCCAAAATGTCCACTAGTAAGCTAGAAAGGCATATATATGGACCATACTAGCTAACTAGTTAGGATAAAAAGTTTTTACAAGTTAACTAGTAAGAGCAGAAAGGTCCACTAGTTGTACTAGAGATGGCTTTATTAGTCTTACTAGTTAACTAGTGCGGCTCTAAATGTTCACTAGTTAACTAGTAAGAGAACAAATGTCCACTAGTTGCACTAGTATCATCTTTACAAGTCGTACTAGTTAACTAGTGAGACTTAAATATTTTACTAGTAAACTAGCTAGATCTAAAATGTCACTAGTAACACTTGTTGCACAAAATGGTAACGAGGAGGTGGGGGATAAGTGTGGATTGAGGCTTATGATAGGCTCTAAAAATCAAGAACAAAAATAACATCAAATCAGGACCCAGGATTTGGTTATAATCCCACCCACTGCATTTACATATTGCACACTAGTCAACTAGTTGGATTGCAGGATTAGAACTATCTTACTAGTCGATATCTGTTTTCATTTTACTAGTTAACTAGTTAGACACAAATGCTAACTAGTTAACTAGTTAATCTCATAATGGTAACTAGTAACACTAGTGAAGATGCATTTTACCTTTCTAGGTCACTAGTAAGATAAAATGTGTCAACTAGTAACACTAGTTGGAATATTTTTAAACCTACTAGTTAACTAGTGAGGCTCGGAAACGTTTACTAGTTAACATGTAGCAGCTAAAATGTCAACTAGTCACACTACTGAGGGCGGTTTTAACCTTACTAGTTTACTAGTAAAGCCCTATACAGTTTACGAGTAAACTAGTAAGTGCCTTTTTGTCCACTAGTTAAACTAGCTAGTGTCTTTTTGGCCTCACTAGTAAACTAGTTGAAGACTTTGTGTGGCACTAGTAAACTAGTTGCAGGCAAAACAGCATACTAGTGGACATTTGCTTTTGACTAGTAAACTAGTTGAATGATATAATTTGACAAGTTTACATGCTGAACAGTTAAAACCCTTTACTAGTTAACTAGTTGAACACAGATGTCAACTAGTAGTCTGATCTGTTGACTACTAGTTAACTTGTGACTGACAATTTATCTAACTAGTTAACTAGTACTGCCAAAAAGACCCTTACTAGTACAACTAGTGGACATTTTGCAATTACTTATTAACTAGTTAACTGTGTTTGGCCTCACTAGTTAACTAGCAAGGTCACACATGGTCTAACTGGTAAACTAGTGGACATTTTGACTCGTTCTAGTTAACTAGTATGCATTTAAAGCCTCACTAGTTTACTAGTAAGGCCTTGAAGACCAAAGTAGTGATACTAGTGTGCATTTTTCTTTCACTAGTACTACTAGTAAACATCTTGAGCCCTACTTGTTAACTAGTAAGGTCAATTAGACTGCAACTAGTGGTACTAGTGACATTTATGCCCTTAGTAATAAACTAGTTAAGCTTTTTGAACATCATTAGTTTACTAGTAAAGTCGAAATGTGTTTTACAAGTGTAACTAGTGGACATTTGGTCCTTACTAGTTTACTTGTAAATGTCAACTGGCAGTCCACTAGTAGTACTAGTAGCACTAGTTGACCGCATGATAATGAAGCAGGCGGGACAAGGATTTTGATTGGTCAATGTCAAACCTGCGATTTTGCCAGCCTTAAAGGGCCAGATCTGAATAGTACCTTCGGTTAAACCAGCACTAATTTCTGAAGGTTTGTTCATTTGTGTCATGTTATATTATCACTAAATGGTAACTCACTGAATGCCCTTTGATAGAATTTTATGACCCATGCACAGATTAAATCCAAATCTGATGTTACATTGTTATTCATCTTTTCAACTTTTTTGTTTTTTAAACTTAGTATTATTTGTTCTAAAAATCACTAATGATTATTCATTATTGCAGTATTTGTCAAAAAATAAACAATAACCCATCACTTAATATTTATATATAGTAGTATGATTGAATAAAATAAAATCTTGCACAACATTAATGTTCAAGGATTTTAGCTTTTTTCTTGCCATTGAAAATATGGCAATATAAAATATGAAAGATATACTAGTTTGAAACTTGCAAAGTGAAAAATTAAGTATATTCTTTTTAAATCATGAAAGAAATGTGTTTATATTTAGTTTATCTGCTAGATGATCATGCAAAATATTGAATAAAATATTAGGATTTAGGACAAGTGTATACTGAATTATTAAACTAATGTGAATAAGATGTTTTAATGTTTTTTTTAATAAATATAAAGTCAGCCTCTTACATCTGGAGAAATAACCCTTATACAAGAAGTAGCTGCAGAGAGATATGCATTTCGGCCATTAGGTGTCAGTTGCAGGATCGGTATGTTATGGACTTGCTAAATTTTCTTGGTTTAGCTTCGAGTAAGCCCAGCAGAAAAGATACATATGGCAGTGAGCAGATATAAGTGCACAAGCAACATACATTAAGATTTATTTTATCATATGAGGAGTCATGTTTTTATGATTAAAGCATAAAATTAAGATACTACTTGCAAATGCCCACCAGATGGTGCTATACTTATATATGCTGCTAATGTGTACAGTACTAGTACTACTAGTGGACATTTAGGCTCTTACTAGTAGCACTAGTTGCACTAGTAGCACTAGTAGTACTAGTAGCACTAGTTGCACTAGTTGCACTAGTAGTACTAGTAGCACTAGTTGTACTAGTAGCACTAGTACTACTAGTGGACATTTAGGCTCTTACTAGTAGCACTAGTCGCACTAGTAGCACTAGTAGTACTAGTAGCACTAGTTGCACTAGTTGCACTAGTAGTACTAGTAGCACTAGTACTACTAGTGGACATTTAGGCTTACTAGTGCGACTAGTGCTACTAGTAAGAGCCTAAATGTCCACTAGTAGTACTAGTGCTACTAGTACAACTAGTGCTACTAGTACTACTAGTGCAACTAGTGCGACTAGTGCTACTAGTGCGACTAGTGTGACTAGTGCGACTAGTGCGACTAGTGCGACTAGTGCTACTAGTCGCACTAGTAAAGGCCTAAATGTCAACTAGTAGTACTAGTACTGTAGACAGTATATGTACGTATAGCACCATCTGTGGGGCATTTGCAAATATTACAATTTTTAACCTTTACTGTACATGATAAAATTAAATTTTTAGGGCTCATTTATACAATGGAGTAGAGCCATCTTAAAGGAAAAAAGAGAAAATATTAATCTTGTATATGTACGAGAATAAACATGTAAATTTAGGAGAATAAAAAAATGATGAAAGGAGAACCCCTAAAGCATTTTCCTCTGCCACAAAAGAGACAGTTTCATCCAAGTCAGTGTGGTTCTTTCTTTGGAAAATTACAGTTGCTTCCAGTATCTTTTCAGGGTCCTAATATTTTATGACAATGTGATGATGATGTGCTGATAAAACAACTTATCGGATATATTTGTCAAACTGTTTTTACAGACTACACAAGGAAGGAGCCTATTTCCTTATTTGTCAAACCTTTACTATAACAAGATGCTCCACGTTTATCATTTTCGAACAGGCGGCTCCTGCTCTTCTGATATACCAATATATTCTACTATTATATTATATAATATATTATATGTTCAAGTATTCAGCTGTTTTATGAAGGGAAATGTTTAAACTATTTAAGAAAATACTAAAGGGGACTTTGTCTCAATCATAAACAGTGTAGAGTATTTTAGTGTTTTTAGTTTTTTTATTTTTAGTCTCAAATGCAGCCTCAAAGGCTGATGTAGCTGCAACTAAACCTGAGATGAAAGATAATCCATTTATTGTTTTAAAATGAACCTGTATGAGCTTAAATATTAGATGTTTTAGTCTCTGTTTGTTTACCTATTAAATACTGAAGCTTCTAACTGAATCTTCTTGGTTTTAAGTATTTATTTTCACACATCTGAGATATGTTAAGTTGCAGCTGCTTACAAGACCCAACTTCCTCATTCATCTGCTTCAAAATAAAAGCACATGACATAGATGGTAATAAGGGACTTTTATTGTGAAAGACTTTCCGGAACTAAATGCGTTTATCACTCGGAGCTGCAGCGGCGATTGTAGTTGCGAAGGCTGTAGTGAGAAAGAGTACTCAGCCACTTCCTTGCCCAAGAGTTAGAGCCACAGCCAACTTATTTGAATCATCTTGGACTTAAGACAATGAGACATCAGTTTATAAACACCTTCAGCAGGTAGACCCACAGTAGTGGAGGTGCTTATCCGTGCTAGCTGAAGTGGCACCGAGCCAAGAAAAGGGTCTCTGTCTGTCTGTCTCTCTCTCTCTCTCTCTCTCTCTCTCTCTCTCTTTCTCTCTGTCTCTGTCTACGACTAGTGCTACTAGTGTGACTAGTGCTACTAGTGTGACTACTGTACTAGTACAACTAGTGTGACTAGTGCTACTAGTGTGACTAGTGCTACTAGTACAACTAGTGTGACTAGTGTGACTAGTGCTACTAGTACAACTAGTGTGACTAGTGCTACTAGTGTGACTAGTGCTACTAGTACAACTAGTGTGACTAGTGCTACTAGTGTGACTAGTGCTACTAGTACGACTAGTGCGACTAGTGCTACTAGTACGACTAGTACGACTAGTGTGACTAGTGTGACTAGTGCTACTAGTACGACTAGTGTGACTAGTGTGACTAGTGTGACTAGTGCTACTAGTACGACTAGTGTGACTAGTGTGACTAGTGCTACTAGTACGACTAGTGTGACTAGTGTGACTAGTGCTACTAGTACGACTAGTACGACTAGTGTGACTAGTGTGACTAGTGTGACTAGTACGACTAGTGTGACTAGTGCTACTAGTGCGACTAGTGCGACTAGTGTGACTAGTGCTACTAGTATGACTAGTGCTACTAGTGCAACTAGTACTGTAGACATTAGCAGTATATATACGTATAGCCCCATCTGTGGGGCATTTGCAAGTAGTACAATTTTTAACCTTCATTTTACATAATAAAATTACATTTTTAGGGCTCATTTATACGATGGAGTAGAGCCATCTTAAAGAAAAAAAAAGAAAATATTTGAGATTAATCTTGTATATGTACGAGAATAAACATGTAGATTTAGGAGAATAAAGTCATAAATTTACGAAAATGTACATTCATCGAGAAGCCTTCCGCCTGCGCATAAATGATGAAAGGAGAACCCCTAAAGCATTTTCCTCTGCCACAAAAGTTACAGTTGCTTCCAGTATCTTTTCAGGGTCCTGATATTTTATTTGTGATGATGATATGCCGATAAAACAACTTATCGGATATATTTGTCCAACTGTTTTTACAGACTACACAAGGAAGGAGCCTATTTCCTTATTTGTCAAACCTTTACTATAACAAGATGCTCCACGTTTATCATTTTCGAACAGGCGGCTGCTGCTCTTCTGATATAGACTTAAACAAGAAATTAATCTCGTACATTTGACTTTATTCTCATAAATTAACTATTTGAATCTCTAAATTTTAGGTTTTTTTCCTTTTACGTGGCCCTAATCTTGAATCCCTTTATTTTTCTTAGTTTACCGACTTTAGGCCAAATTAAAACGTATTAAGTACAAGAACATAAATTCTGTATCAAGTTCCAGTTGTTTTAAAGTCCATAATTTTATCTGATTAACTTTTTTCCTTTTTAAAAACAGCATGAATTTATATGAAATATTTACACATTCATTTTTAACTTACAATTGCACCTTGGGCATTTTTTTTATCACTCTACTGACCTTAAGATGTACTCTTTCTTATGTTTTCTGTAAATACTGTCTTGATGGGATAAAAAAGGAAAAAGAAAATCATGAGAACAGTTCTAAAATGATCTTCTATCTTATTTTAAGTTTATAAAACAATTCTAACATTTAATATATATATAATTTTCATGTTTTACTCTCCATGGAAAGTAAGGAAGAAGCCGTTGCTTCACAGCACTTGCTCCTTCTTACAAAGGGTTAAATTTGTGGAAGGTGGAGGTCTATATGGAGAACCAATGATAAGGTTCAGAGAGTGCCCTGATCCCACCCACTCATTAGCATGTACTTCAACCAGTGTTTCTAGTACGCATTTTGGCTTTCACTAGTAGTACTAGTTAACATTTAAAACCGTAGTAGTTAACTAGTTATGCCAAAAAGAGTACTACTAGTGTAACTAGTGACATTTTGGCTCTTACTAGATAACTAGTTAACCATTTTGAGCCTCACTAGTTCACTAGTAGCACTAAAATGTCCTGAACTAGTGTTACTAGTTGGCTTTTTGCACTAACTAGTTAACTAGTGGACTTTAAGAGCCTCACTAGTAAACTAGTAAAATTTGTAACTGCATCACTAGTGATACTAGTGGACATTTGGGTCTTACTAGTTAACTAGTAAACATTTTGAACCTCACTAGTTTACAAGTAAGGTTAAAAAGAGTCAAACTAGCTTACTAGTGGACATTGTTGCTCTTACTAGTTAACTAGTAAACATTTTTAGGCTCACTAGTTAACTAGTAGACACAAAATATATCTTACTAGTTAACTAGTAGATATTTTGCACCTTACTAGTTAACATGTAGGACTTTTTGCCTTCTACTAGTTTACTAGTAAGTCTTTCAACGTTCTACTAGTAAACTAGTGCGGCCAAAGACTTGACTAGTACAGGAAACTGAGCTTTGATATCAAGGATATCTATTAAATCTTCAATCGGCTTTCCATAGGAGTGGGTAGCATGACTCAGTCACTTTCATGGCTCTCCATGACCTCACACCTCCGTACCTTTCTGATCTCCTTCACACCTACACACCCTCCCGGAGCCTCTGCTCTGCCTCCTCCATGCTCCTCACCACACCCTCCTGCCCACCTATCATCAATGGGGGCTCGAGCCTTTAGCCGTGCAGCCCCCCATCTCAGTCACTGATGTCCACTTTATTTACCTTTGTCAGAGATCTCAAGTACCGTACCGGTAGCGAGCAGGATTGCAAACTCCACATGGTGACAACAAGAGCTGCTCAGAATCTGCACGCTGTGGGCTAGAAAGCGGGAATGCAGGAAGAAGGTTTTAAAATTTTTTGACTCTGGGAGACCTTCAAAAATCAGGTGCGATTTATATTCTGGATCTTAAGGTAAAACAATGCAAGTGGAGTTCACCAAACATAACATTTCGCAGTCTAGTCTGTGTACCTGTGCGAGCCTCTTGGCACAGCTTGCAGTGATTACAGGCGGTGTGAGCGTGTGTTTACGTTCTGCCCGTCTTATTGACTTTTCATCTCTCTAAGTGCACGGTGCTCATAATTAATGCCCTTTCTCTCCAAGCATGTGAGGTGTCGGTTGTACTCATTACCCTTCTTCAGGTGTGTGCGTCCGTGTTTGTGCTTGTGTGTGTTTGGAAAGTTTGATTTTTATACAACTGAGACCGGACAGTACGGTCATATTGCACCTGCCGTACAAACAACCTCTCTAACTTTAAAAGTGACTTTCATCACTTCGCTTTTCCCGCTCGCCCTTCTCTCTTCCTCTTTCCTCGTTTGTGTCATTTTTTCCCCTCTTTCACTCCCACATTTTTTTAATCATGCATGTACCTCATCTCTTATTAAACCAATGAATACCCCGCTGACCTTGTTACCTTCTCCTTAACTCGCGCTTACATCTCTCACTTCATTATCCTTACGCTCGTGCACTAATTACGTCCCTCTTTATCCAGGTAGAATCACTCGCTTCCTTTTCTCCAGCTTTTGGCTGATTTATCCCAAAAGGCGGATTATCGAAGCAGAAATTACGAAAAATGAAAGAGATGATTTGTGATAAAAGTTTGGAGAAATTCCCAAAAGAAAGAACTCTCATATGTGTTGTTCTTTAGACCATAATGGATGGGTTTATGGATTTATTGCTGTAGAAATCCATCCATTATCGATACCCCTTTTTCCTGTTCGGGGGTGCTGGAGCCAATCCCAGCTGTCATTTGGCGGGAGGCGGGGTTACACCCTGGACTGAACGCCTGTCAATCACAGGGCTGACATATAGAGACAGATAACCAGACACACTCACATTGACAGTGTTGCCAACTTGGCGACTTTCTCGCTAAATCTGGCGACTTTCCAAACCCTCTTGGCGACTTTTTTTGTCAACAGCTACTAGCGACAAATCTAGCAACTTTTTCTAGTGTTATTGGAGACTTTTTTGGTGTAAGAAACTTACGTTTCCCTACTGTAAAAACTTACGTTTCCCTAAACGTATCCCTCTGTAGTTACTGTCCTCAACGAGCAGCGGGTGCTGCTGTGAGCCCCTCTCCCTTCCACACGTGCAGAAACGTGATCATAAATAGATCATATTTAATTTCTTCCTTATTCCCAGAAACATGGCGTTGCTCTCGCAGTGAAACAGTTGAATGCAGGCTAAAATTGGCTTCTGATTAGTGTGCGGATTGAGCACTGCCAAAGCCTTGCATAAAATTCAATTGTTCCATTACACACAGTCTAATTATGAATCTACATCTTTGCAAATCCCCCTCTGAGAAACAAATGATGTACATAACAATCGTATTTCACAGTGATCACATTTCCAGCCCGAGTGGGATCTTTGTGGCATGATTTGGCTGGCTGGAACACACGGAGACACTTTGTCGACTAATTTTTATCTCCCACACCCTCATCCAATCAGTGAAGCTCAGACGGCACGTCTTCCTCATTTTAAACCGCCTCTCTATGATCAAATCAATGGCTTAATGAGACAATTAAAAATACATGGAGCTGAGCATTAACAAACTGGGATACACTTGAGGGGCCATCAAGGACCCGATAAAAGGCGTGGATTTACTGCCGTTATTGTCATTCATCCTGATGATTGCTCTTTAATTGCACAGAGACTAATTGTCTGCACACTGTTTTGGCTGCAATATGGCAAACACTGTCTCCATCGCTTGTTTCATATGTGTGGGTTCCTTTGCCGTAAGGAATGGGCTTAATGGAGCGGATGAAATCGTCCTTCTGAACCAGTGAGCTATAGGCTCGCTCCTGCACGCTGCTGCTTGGACACAATAATAAAATGACAGCTATGTAGTGCTTCAAGCATGAGAGCGCTCCCCTCGCCCCTGGTATTTCAGGCAGATACGATGAAGGAGGCTGGGAGGAGGCTGTGATATACTTTTGATTTTCATAACGGTGTCGACTCCATTTTCTTTTCATTTCAATAAAGCAGAAAAGCGATGAAGCCAACCTTACAAGTATCAATTATTGGAAGTGCTCTAATAATATGTCTCATGCTCTCACCTCCTCTAAAAACCACGGCCATGTTGAAACTCCTGATTACACAAAATAAAAAACTGTCAAATATGACAATAGTAAAATCAGAAGAGACTTAAAAGTTAATTCATTATTTAACAGTTTAGGAAAAGGTAAATATGAAATGTAATGAGCGATTAGACTCCGTCATGATGGCTTCATGCACTCAGAGGGGTAGCGGGGCCGACAACAGGATAGGATACCCCCCTATGGAGTGGTGGTGGTGATGAACTCCCCCAATGATTAAGTCTAGACCCTCGTGGTAGTGGTGATACCCCCCTATGGAGTCTAGACCCTGCTGGTGGTGATGATACTCCCACCTGGTGGTGGTGGTGGTGATGAACTCCCCCAATGATTAAGTCTAAACCCTGGTGGTGGTGGTGATACCCCCCGATGGAGTCTAGACCCTGGTGGTAGTGGTGATACCCCCTGATAGAGTCTAGACCCTGGTGGTGGTGGTGATACCCCCCAATGGAGTCTAGACCCTGGTGGTAGTGGTGATACCCCCTGATGGAGTCTAGACCCTGGTGGTAGTGGTGATACCCCCTGATGGAGTCTAGACCCTGGTGGTGGTGGTGATACCCCCCTATGGAGTCTCGACCCTGGTGGTGGTGGTGATACCCCCCTGATGGAGTCTAGACCCTGGTGGTGGTGGTGATACCCCCCTATGGAGTCTCGACCCTGGTGGTGGTGGTGATACCCCCCTGATGGAGTCTAGACCCTGCAAGGTGTGGTGGTGATACTCCCCCTGATAAAGTCTGGGCCCAGGTTTTAAAATGTGACAGCAGCAGGATGATTGGTTGAGAGGGGTTGTGGAAGAATCTGGTTGGTGCATTACTTAAAGAGTAAACACCCATAATCAGCTGATCACACTGAGGGAGAGATAAAGAGGGAGGGGCTAAGAAAATGATGAAAATTTAATGAATGTGTGAGAGAATATGAACTTCCGCTGAACTTCACTTTAATGAATTACGTAGATTTCACTAAATTATTATCATGATTATGATATTTTTAACAACCTCGTCCAAGAGGCGTGCATGCATTCTGTGTCTCCTTCAAACGGTAGCTTGGTGTTGTTTTTATAGGACTGTATTATATCGGGTGCTTTGGCTTCATCACGTAATGGCCGCTGGAAAATGTTTTTATCTGTTGATAAAGTTCCGCTTGAATAGAAGATTGTAAAAAGCTCCAAGATTACTTTACTGTTTATGCACTGGAGTTATACGACCGTGCAAAATAACCATCTGCTTTTCTTTTTTTTTTCTCCCCGTGTTTAATAAAAGAACATCGAAACATCATAAAAATGCTGCTCACTGACAAAAGACAATAATAACACTTTGCCTTCAGGCAATAAGAACAACTTTATGTGTGTTTATGAGTGTGGCGTGTTTACTGCAAGGATGGCAGGAAAAAAAACTGTTTGCCATAAGAATATGATACAGTCAGTTTCCTTCAGTCCAGCTTTGCATCACCTGTCGGGGACTGAAGAAAGATATCTTTAAAGGTAGAGTCAGCAGCTTTTTCCTATAACATAGAATATATACAAAAGTAAAGCTGCTCAATCATCACTTCTGGGCCTCCATACTGTCTGCAGAGATTGGATTTTCATGTTTTACTTTGTTTTGGCCGGCTCGGGACACCTCGTGTTTAAAATGGGTACTGCAGTCCAGATTCTAATCATTGTAGAGAGCTGTCTCTCCCCCCCCTCCTCTCTAGAGTCAATGCTCACTCAGGTTGCCATGTGGTGGACACTGAAGCTTCAGTGTTTAGCCAGCTCTGCATCGGTCTGTAAACCTTTCTGTGTTCTAACCTCTCTACATTTTTCAAAAGCATCTCCAATATTGATCCTAGTTTGAGCACGTTTCTGCTCGTGGAGCTTATTAGAAACATGCAGAGGCTTTTTAGGTCGGGTACAATCATTTCTATCTGAACCAGTTCTCTTGTCTGCTTCCATCGCTGCAACACCTGTTGTTTTAACCTGATAACTGCTCTCATATCTGGCATATTGAGGGAAATAACACTTTCTTTTTCCATTGTTTTCATAAAAAAACTCAAACATGAATAAAACAGAGTACATCCTGGTAAACGAATCCACCACAAGGTCAACCAATGACTCAGTTTCCCTGTAGGCATGTTGGAAAAGTTAACGTTTATAAATGTGTGCATGTTAAATAAAGAGAAAGAACGCCCAGGCTACACCCAGGACTTAAATTTAACTTTTCAAATCACGTACCCTCAGGGCTCTGCTGCCACGTTCAGTTAACTTTGCAGGTACTTCACCAACACTGTCATCTACGGGGGAAGTTCAATAACAGCACAGTTTGGAATATGTTAAATAAATCTTTATAATTGCACAGTTGCAGAGTAATAAAAGAGTTGCAGGAACCATTTTGTAGTAAGTTGAGCCTCGCTCTGCAAAAAAAGCATTAAATGTGAGCATCAGGCTGCGTGAAAGCAGGTGCTGGCACTATGGCTTTTATTGCAGATGTAAAAGGTCAATTAATAAAGTGTTGCAGTTAAGGCACACTAACTCATTTTTAAATGTGCGATTATTATCTCTTGCAGCCTGCTTTTGCCATGACTTTAGGATATTAACGTAATTATGCTTGCAAAGATGTGTGAGTCACGAGCCAGTAATAAAGATCAGATATACCCGAGGACGAGTTCTCCATCTTTCCCTCACAGAGGGGAAAAACTCCTGATGGCCTCATGTAAAAGTAAATGTGAAATCTGTTCCATTGTTTCCTAGTTTATGTCTTGTAGTTTAACACATGAGGTGCTCACTCCCATGGAGCGCCTTGCTGTCCCATGTGAGACACAATGAGAACAACTTGGCCTGCAAAACTGGGAAGTCGCCAGCCAAGATTAATCTTCCATTATTTTAAACATTTAGATTTTACTTTTGTCATCCTGTTACAACTAATGAAGTGGCCAGTGACCAGCTGAAGAGTTCCTTTCTCGCTTATTTGGGTCCGACACATGATGGAGGTTATTATTTTGATTTCTTCAGTCTTATTTTTGTTTTGTTTTGTTCCGGTGTGACATCAGCAGGCCCCGCCCACAAAAATGGCTGGGCCACTGAAAGACCCAGTGAATGGGCCCCTCCCCTGAAGTCATTTAATTTGGATTGGTAGGGTAAACACTAACCTACTATCTAACATTTGCCTACTGGGCCTGGTCAGCTTCTGGAGCTGACAGGAAAAAGTTTGATGCAGGCTCTGGATTTTTTGAACATTACAAAAGTTACAGTTCAAACTGGTTTACAGCAGGTTCCTGTTCTGCAGCACATAAAATACTACAGTGAGTGAGAAGCTCGAGTCCCACTGGCTGTGTTGTTGTTAGAGCCGTGTTTACATGGACAGGACGGCAGGCTCCTCCCCTTGCGTATAAAAGCTGTTTTAGTCAAGGACTAGAGAGAAGAAGAAGAAGAACATACTCGCTGATTATTTGGATGTTAGTAAGAGTTTTTAGATCACGCTCATTCTGTGTCAATTAACATGCAATGTGAAGCTACGAGCTAACTAAAGAGCGCTAACATTAGCATGCTAACACAACAATGCAGGCAACTGCAGCTCAAGCAAGGGACAATTTTGTCTGCCGCTTGTGCTTATTTGTGATTAATTATGGTGTGTTCTAATTCATAACTCCGTCATGTGAAGTGGAGAGGGGGTTTGTAGGTGTGTCTCTGGTGGAGGGCGGAGGCTTCAGAATAGCGGAGGTGTCGTCAAACAGCAGTTACTGGGATATAAGTTTAACAAGAGCAAACACATACAGATGATGCCACGACAGATCATAACCACCAGTGTAGCCTGCATGCACACATGATCGCCTCTGCTGCAGGTATGTAACAACACGTTAGCAGAACATAAAGAAAATGAATGAAGACCTAAGCATGGGACGCACAACACCAGACTGATTAGAACGACATCAACTATTTCATCAAGGAAAATCTTCTTCTAATCTTCCGCTGAGTCTAAAGGGGAGAGAGGATAAGCTGTGATATTTACTAAACTGAACAGAGCTTTCATTTCAAATCGGCCCTAAGCTAACACCATCACTAATTGTGTTTCTGCTGAGAGTAGCTGCTTCTGTCTGCTTTATAAGATGCCGTGACAACACTTAGAGCTGCGCGGTGGCACAACCTTTGGCTGTCTTTTCATCTGCACCTTACACCATTTCATCTGCCCTCCACCACCCTAGCCCCGACTCCAGAGATCGTGTTGATTAATGAAGATGACAAACGGCACTCATTTATCTCTCGCTCTGTCTCTCTCTCCCCTCCCTTACTTATATTAATGACTGTAATCAACTCTAAATAAATAATTTGTGTCCCTGAGTGCATGAATCTCAGCCTCCCACCTGTGGCAGATCCAAGAGTTGAATTAAAAAGTGCTTTGCGATGCTGTTTTCTTTCTTTCGGTCTCCACCCACACCGTTTCCCTCTCTTCCCTTTTCATATTTTTCCCCTGATTTATCTTCGTCTGTTTCTTTTGAGAGACACAGCGGAGAGATTAAAGGTGTGCTGCGGCACAGCAGAGGCCTCGTCTCTCTCTTTTCTCTGACATCTTGAAACACAACAATGTGGTGACTGGCTTGTTTCCTGCTGTTGCATCATGGTCCTCCAGTACGCTGTTTACTTTCAAAGGGCCGAAATAATACAGCTGCTTTCCTGTTTGCCCCCTTCTCTCTCACTCTTTCATTCTCTCGCTCCTTTAACAGTGAGGTGTCACACTTACGTCTCTCATATGTTTCAAGACACTTTGCACCAATTTGGCTCAGAATTTAACTGTATGATCTTTTTCTTTTGCATTAGGCGAGCGGGCTGGTGGAGTTTGGTCAAGGTTATTTTTAAAGCTGTATTAATGATGGTCTATGGTATTTGATTGCATTATATTTGTTTTTCTAAGGTTGATTTTTTGGGCCTTATGTCCTTATTTAGAGAGGACAGTGGATAGAATCAGAAACCAGTGAGAGGGAGAGAGTGGGTCATGACATGCGGGAAAGAAAGCCAAAGGTTGGATTCAAACCTGGACCGCCCGCTTGGAGGAATACAGCCTCCACACATCGGGCTCGTGCCCTAACCACTAGGCTACTGGCGCCCCTGCATTTTCTGCCCATCTACAACGGGAGGGTGGTAGGATTATACAAACAACTTTCAATAATACAAGACAACAGACTACAGCTCGAGTCATCACCTGTCACAGAGGTTTAAAGGAGCAATATGTAACTCTGTAAACCTTTCCGCGTTCTAACCTCTCTCCATTTTTCAAAAGCATCTCCAATATTGATCCTAGTTTGAGCACGTTTCTGCTCAGGGAGCTTATTAGAAACATGCAGAGGCTTTTTAGGTCGGGTACAATCACTTCTATCTGAACCAGTTCTCTTGCTGCTTCCATCGCTGCAACACCTGTTGGTTTGATCTGATAACTGCTCTCATATCTGGCATATCGAGGGGCGTCCAAAACGGCCGTGTGGGGGTGTCTTAAAACATGTTTGGTATATACAGTTCCTGGCTAGACTGCCTCTGATGTAATAACGGCAGCAGCCAATGAGAGTGAGCAGACTAGGTAGCGTCACCAAACCGATTTTGCATACTCACCCTCAACTCATGCTGCAAATTAAATACATACACGCCAAGTCACGTTCAAGTTCCTGTGAGATCTCGTGTCTGTGATATTGTTACTAGAAACGACAGGTATGTGTTCTCCGGGTCAGGACGTGTTGTCTAGTGTCTGCATTCAGAGGATTTTAATGTTAAAAATCGTCTGAAACTGTCCTCGTGTCCTCAAGTTTGAAATGGTCTCGTGTGTGGCCAGCTTCAGCAGAAGCTGCAGCCTGGCTCATCAAGAGACCTGTAGTATAAAATCAGTTCCAGAGATAAGCGGGACACAATTGAAGTAGTTAAATATTGCTGTGCATTTTTTGCATAAACTTAAGTGTGGGTTTGACGAAATAATGGAGGCTTCAGTCATCTAGGCTGAATCTGTTTTCCCTTTGGTTGAAACAAAGGAATTATTTTAAATGTATCAGTTGCTTTAAACTTCAGCTCATCTCTGGCTCAACACTTCAAGATGTTGACGTGCTAATGTGGAACCAAACTGCCCTCGTCGTCTGCTCAGCGGGAGTGACGAGTTATAATTTCCAGTAAATAGACAGAACCATTTCACTCATCGTCTGATTCAATATTTCCACACATGTGCCACACATTTCATAATTTGGTTTCCACAAATCCCCCTTAGGAGCATTTTCCCTCACAGAACACACAAAAGAGCCCACTGGGCTTTTGAATATTTATTACATTTGACTTTCCAGACAGAGAGAGAACTGACAAGCATATCTCCGACAGAATGCTCATCTTAATCCGGCGATAAACCTCGCCGTGTTTGAATTATTAATCACAGAGTTTAGTGAGTGAAATCCAGGCAAAGCCAACATTTTTCACCTGAGATTAAAAAGTTATTCTGCATTGTCTTTGATGTCTTAATTCAGTAAAATATACTGAATTAGCAGCTCTGTGAAACGGAATGCAAGGTAGACACAAAGAATGAGATGCAGTTTTGGTCCTCAGAATTCTAAATTCTACAGTTCTGTTACTGTTTTTGTGTTTTTTCTCTTGATTTGCATGTTGATTAATAAATAGTTCAGCAATTTTTAGTTTGCATATGTAAATAAGAAGCCTCCCCTGTGATATTTTATCTCTAAATGTGCATTTGATCCTCATTGGCACAGCCAATGAGAAGCTTTGAGCCAAAATAATCTATACATTATTTAGCGGGCATCCATGTCACTCTCTCGAGTGAGAGCGTGTTGGCCACTAATTGAAATATGGATGGTTTGATTCCCTCTTCCTCTTGTCCTCATTTTGAAGTGTCCTTGGTAGGGATAATAAACCCACAATTTTCTTTTGAAGGCAAACCATTGCAGTGTTACTGTGTGTGAAAGGCCACGAAACTTTACAAGTTAATCCATCTATTATCTCTACCGCTTTTTCCCATTTGTGGTAGCGGGCGCTGGAGCCAATCCCAGCTGTCATTGGGCAAGAGGTGGGATTACACCCTGGACTGTACACCAATCAATCACAGGGCTGACATGTAGAGACAGACAACCAGCCACACTCACATTCACACCTACAGGCAATTTAGAGTCACCAGTTAACCTAACGAGCATGTCTTGTGGGAGGAAGCCGGAGTACCCTGAACCCTTCCTCCCGACTCTCACGCCCTGATTTTTTACTTTATCCATTCTATCCAAAGCTTAAGACCACAGGTTGGGAAACCAACGCTTAAGGGCATAGCCTTATGGTGGTTTCACACTTGGGACTCGGGCCCGGATTCGAGTACGATTGACCCCCAAAGTCCGGTTGATTTGATCTGTGTGAACACAAATCTAGCATACTAGTACCGTACTCCTGTACCGTGCCCGAGTCTGTTTGAAGAGGTGGTCTCGGGTAGCATTAATGCATGCGCACTCAAACAAGGAAGTGAGACGGCCATATGACGTAATTCTAAACGAATGCCTCCTTATTTATCCACTACACTGCAGGAATCATGCAGCCCACTGTTAAGGCTCAAGCTACAGAAAGCAGATTTTGTTGATGCTCCTGCTAAAGAGTTGCCTGAAGTCCCCTGATAAAGCTGTCCAACAGACTCTGTCTTATTAAGACAGAGTCTGTTGGACAGCCAGGCTCCACTTCAATTCATAAAAGGTAAAAAGTGATTGAGCCAATGGCCGGACACGGCCAAGCCTTAAAAGCAGCCAGAAAAATATTAAAAACAGTCATAAAATCCACATTTAAACAGAGCAAGGACACGTTCACAAATTTCACTTTTATCACCTCATCGCTTACCTTAAATATGCTGCATTCAGCAAAGTGCCAGGATTTTTGACCTCAGGAAAACTACAGAGTGACTTAAATAAGACAAAAACAAGATGAATTATCTCCATGGCCATAGGACAAATCCTTCCCAATGCAAGACAGGGTGCTTTGAGAAAGTGTTATCATACATCCATCCATTTTTCTTCTGATTATCCGAGGTTGAGTCGCGGTGGCAGCAGGTGCAGTAAGTCAACCCAAATATCCCTCTTCCCAGCAACGTTTTCAGAATCAGAATCAGAATTGGGTTTTATTTCCGAGTATATTTACACATACAAGGAATTTGACTTGACGTATTGGTGCTAAACAATTAACAAGGAAATAACACAGAACTAGCAACAACTTAAATAATACAGTATAAGAAGCTATTACAATATATAAACTAGAATTTAAAAGTGTAAAATAGAAAATAGAAAAAATAGAAAATAAAACAAAAGGTGCAATGTAGGAGCTGTGAAGTGGACTATGAGAAAAAATCTTACAGTGTATGTAACCTACTCACAGAGTGCATGTAAGAAAATAAATTCGAAGTCCAGAAAAAAAAAGTCCAGCTCCTTTTGAGAGATTCTGAGTGACCTCCCAGTTGGGCCACCCCGGAAAAAACTCCAAAGGGAGGCGTCCAGGAGTCATCCTTATCAGATGCCTGAACCACCTCTAGTGGGTTCTTTTGATGTGAAGGAGTAGCGGCTCTACTGGTCAATACGCCTGCAGTAGCACTGAAAGCGGACGTAATCCAGACGCAGTTCCTGAAGAAAACGGTGATATTCATAGAGGTGTGTGCCGCTCCAAAGGATGTTGTAAACACAGAGATGATGGTGTTGGAATCTACAACATTTCTGACTTCGGTCAACAGGTAAAAGGCAGCGATAACAGTACCCACTGTGGCTGATTGTAGGAGACCAAAACAAACATTGGTATCTAGGTGACAAGCCCCTCCCCCTCGGCTTGTCGCTTCAGGGTCAGACGGGCGTAATTTTGCTTCAATAAATTGGATCAAAGCGATGTGTACACAGCATAAGGCCGAGCCCAGCCACCCTCCAGAGGAAACTCATTTTGGTCGCTTGTATCTGTGATCTTATTCTTTCGGTCACCACCCAAAGCTCGTGACCACAGGTGAGGGCTGGAATGAAAATTGACAGGTAAATTGAGAGTTTTTCCTTCAGGCTCATGCACAATGCAAATATGCATAACCAGGGAAGTTCAAAACTACTGAAGATAAAAGACACTCACTCACGTGTAGAAAACAGATATTAAGACATATGATACAAGGTATGTTACTCACCACTATCATGTCCAATCTCCAAAACCGTCGACTAAGGAGAAGAAGGGTGCAGAAGGTAAACTCACAAAGCTCATTGAAGCTGCCTCCACCATGCAGGCAGTGTTTATTTTGCTTAGCCACACTCTTTATGGTAGTCATCCCTCGACTCCTTTTACAGCGTCTCTATGCATCGTGTCCCATCACTGCTTAAAGGACCTCATTTACAGAGCTGAATGAAAGTCCGGGCCAGCAAAACCATCAAACTTTATTATGGCCTCGATGCTTTAATGTGGAGTCGTACAAAAAGTCACACAGGGACAATATCTGCTGATTGATAACAGAACGGGGACTCTGAACACTTACAGTAATTATGTATTTTGCTTTAACACTATTCAGATGTTTCAACGGCAAGTACAAGAATGGAGATAATTGAAAATTTAGGTGAAAAGTTGACTCAGAACTTCATTGTACCGTTATCGCCTTCCCCAACCATATTTTTACATCTGTATGAAATTCTAAAAAGCTTTGTATAACTGAAGCATCGCACGGACGAGATCCTGTCAGGAAGTGATTATCAAAATCAGTGCATCCATTAACGTGTCTGCTGCTTAACGAAGGGTCCTGTTGTTATTGGCGACAGCAGATTTCCTTTGATGTTATCAGTGGGAGGGACGTTTGCAGGAGGAAATTAATTGACTAAAAGCTCTTGAATCACAGAGGAGAGGTAGATTGCTCACACGATTTTTCATTACTGGACAAAATGTGCACAATGACAGGAGACGTTGACGTAATCTCAAAGTGTCTAAATTTTATGAGGTCTGCTGCAGAGAGGCCTTTTTAAGCTTTATTCTATTCCCTGTTTTGTCGCTGTCGGCTCACACTGAGAACCAACACTTCACAAGTGACTATAGCTATAATAAGACTCTTTGATTCTGCTGTTTAGAGGATTACTGACTGACACATCAATTAGAAGAAAAACTCAAAAGAATTTGTGCAGCATATAAAATAAAAATAAAGTGAAAGCATCTATAGTCTCCCATCACAAAACTGCATCAACAAGTAAAACTGCTGAGCAGAGACGGATCTGCCCAACATCCCGGCACCCACGGTTATTTTCTAAAAGTTATCTTTAAACACACATATCTTCTACTGAGAGGAAGTACCAGTAACAAGAGAAGTGTGTGATTTGTAATGTGGGATGTGTAAGTATTGAAGTTAGTGACAGTAATGACCTACATCGCTGCATTACAGACAATCCATCCTTCTTCTTCCACTTATCCGAGGTCAAGACTTCCCTCTCCCGAGCAACGTTCCCAGCTCCTCTAAGGTGTTCCCAGACCGGATGAGATATATAATCCCTCCAACAAACTTTGGGGCTGTTTTTAAAAACCGCCTACTAGATACTAGTGTTGTAGTCAAGACCAAACTAACCGAGACAAGACCAAGACATTTAGGCATTGAGACCAAGTCAAGACGAAGACCAAGGCAGGGCAAGAACGAGACTAGACCAAGACCATAAATATCACTGAACAATCATCATCTTGTGTGCAGCGTGTCACTCACTTAGACCATAACACCGGGAAGGTTGCAGCTGTAACCGGGGGATAAATATCTAATTATTTGTTCTTTTAGGAAGAGGCATTTTCCTAAAAGATGACGTGGAAAAATAGCCAATCAGTGGTGGTTGAGACAGGGCCGAGAAAAAATGCTTTAGATTCCGAGACCTTCAAAAAGTGGTCTCGAGACCGGTCACTTGTCTGTAGTATGACTGCCAGTCGATGGTTATTCTGCAGTACACCAGACCCCGCTAAACTGGTTTCTGGTCTTGGAATGAGGAAGTAAATAACAGCCCAGCTGACGTCAGATGTCGCTACAGTGTTGCTCCACTTACAGTCTGAAAAAAGCTGACAAGAGATTCATTCAGATTTTCATGATTTAGAGAATCAAAACAGTATGGGGTAGCTTGCAGTGTAGGTACAGAAGTAAACGCCCTGCAGTGAGTGTGCACTTCTGGAGGCGATGAACTCAGGAGGAGGGGGCCTAGTTGTTACCTATAATAAGACTAAACTTTGAAACAATATGTGCATTATTTTGCCGTCATGCGTCATTTCTTCAGAGGGTCTAAGACTGTCCCAGCTGTCACCACCAGGACAGCTTCCTGTCTCCCGATGTCTCGAAACCCTTTTTCACACCTTACTGAGCAGGCAAGAAGTAAAATCTCTGCAATATAAAACACAAATTCTGTGAAATATGCTGACCCGCACCTGCTGTTTTGGAAACCTGCACTATGAGCTGTATTATAGGCCAAGAGCTGAAGCAGAGAGAGAACGAGATAGATGTCTGAGACAGCAACTAGCACAGCACCTCTCCAATTTAAAGCAGCTTCACTTCCTCTTTATCTCACTTTCTCAAACTTAAACCCTCATTTTTCCTCCTCTCACTCCAACCAGCTCTGACTATCAACCCGCCGCTGCCTCCACCACCTCCTTAGTCTCTGTAAACATTTCTAACACACACACACACACACACACCTTGCTTAAGGGTGGCTTTTCACTACACAAATCTCAATTGCTTTTTCACACAGTCCATCGAGGAGTGAGAGGCTTAAGGAGGGAGAGATGGACGGGATAAAGACAGCAGCACAGAGAGAGAGAGAGAGAGAGATGAGAAAAAGAACCTTATCCCAGATTGATGGCTGCTAATAAAGTTTGATTATTACTGACAAGGCACTCTGAGTTTCTAATTGACACTTGTAATAGCCTGGGAGCCGAGACAGTGAAGGAAGTGGAGAGGCAGAGGGGGGGTTTTTCTGTTGGCTCAGCAGAGTTTGAGCAGCAGCAAATCACTGTCACGATTAGAGAATAAATGAAAACATGGATGAACAAAAGGGATCGCCACCTTGACCAATAGAGACAATTTAGATACATCAACTCTTCAGACTTCACTTCCAACCTGTTCTTAGACAGAAAACAGCAGCTGATCTACTGGTCAATCTATGTTGGTACCATGTCAGTGTTTCGTCTGTTGCAGCAGGTAACCAATAACATGTACTGCACTGCTGAAGATTTCTAGATAATGTCAAGACAAGCTAGTCCTAAAATCTTCCTGAATTGGCTATTAACTGCTAAATTCCACCAGATGCGTGCTCTGTCTGTCTCTGCTCAGTCACGGCAGCAGAGCTGGTTCTTACTTTATTCAATGTGTGTGCTTCCACTGGCTCCACTGCGTCTCAGCTCCGTCAGTCCTCTGCAGCAGATCCACAAGATATTTACCACAGAGCAGATCAAGTGGGACAGGAAGTCAAGACCCTGAAACAACATTAAAACATCTGGTTTATTTTCAAAATAAAACACTCTGTTTTGACTGTGGAGAACAATAACCGTATGTGTTATTGTTAATGTGTTTATAAGGGTTTTATAAGGTTCGTAGTCATCGTAGTATCTCGCGCTGTCATCATTAATCTATAATTACTGCGGGAATTGCAGCTCTGAGAATGCACGTTTCTGCTGGAAGTTCTGGGTAACATATGCAAATCACAGTGGGGGGGGGGGGGAGGGAGGAAGTCTCAGGAGGCAGGGCATGATGTGAAAGGATGACTGAGAAGAGTCCTGCACTATAATAAGAGTTTTTTTGCCTTCATATCACTGCTACATGATGTTTAGTATAATAATAGAAAAGATGCTGAAGCAGCTTCACTACGTGCACGACGAACGCAGAGGTCGCTGACGGCTTGTTGTGTTCCCACAGCATCTAACCCAGACATCACAGAGACATTTCAGTAAAACGAAATGGAGTAATGCTTCTCATTGCACAGCATAACTAAAAGTGGTTAAAATGTTTTAAATATGTCGTCATGTGTTGCTTACTGCAGTAGCCATCATGAAAAACGGCCCCCGTGGGATGGTCCCTCATCTCTATGTGCTGCTAAGAAGGCAACCTTTGACATGTTGGCCAAAAATGAAATCCTGTTTTCCACTCATGTGCTTTTGGTTTATTTTTGATGCTTTATGTTTTGAGAGAGAGAGAGAGAGAAAATGGGTAAAGATTTACGTCAGCTCAGACGCTCTGTTTTCTGACGTTATGCAGCACTTGCACAGTTTTTCCTGCAGGTTACTGAAGCGATGCATCTCCCTGTACACTTAACTATGAGTTGAATAATTTAAACTCTGCTTCTAAGGAAATGTAACTCTTAAGGTAAAGTTGTGTAGCCTATTTTTTTAAGCAGGGTTGTACAAGGTTCTTATCAATAATAAGTAAAGTAGATACAGGAGATGTTGGTTCAGCCCGGCCCCTCTCTTGAGGAACCAGCAGGAGTTCGGTCAGGCTCTACATTGCAGCAGACGGTACATTTTCTCTAGATAAATTTAGCTAATTTTGGAAAATTCTGCGCTTCCTTCAGCTTGTTTATGTTTCACTCAGAGGCTCTGGAGACAGGAGGGGTGGGGAGAGCTGAAGGATGAAGGAGGTGTGTCCAGACCTCCTCTGTAATCTGAAAACATGCTCTAAAAGCTGCATTCTAGGCTTTTGAAGTGTATTCTCCCAACAATGTTTCAATCAGTTTAGATCACCTCTGATTTCCCTGCAGATCGTTTAGTGTGCTTTCTTTTTAGCTCTCCCTTCTGACATGTTTATGCTTCAAACACAGTGAAATCTAGCCGCATTGAATTCAGTGTGTTTCATAAAGCACAAGAAAAAACATTTAATACCTAGCTTAATACTGACTCTACTTACTTAGCAACACTTCTCTGCAGAAACGTTCATCCTTTGACTTTAGATAATCCACAGAGCACACTGTCATCACTTTTCAAACTGACTGTCTCTACGCTGTAAGGAGTTGTTGGAGCACAGCTTGTTCTGTGGATTATCCAGACTTAGTGAGGCATTGTTTCACAGACAAAATGTTTTAATTTTTTTCATATTTTCCCACCGACTTCAGATCACAATGGCCCTGATATTTCTACCTGTGCTGATGTTGTGACATAAAGAACAGAGTTAAAGAGTCCAGCTCCTGCACCCAAACCTTCATGCACCCATGGTTCTGCAAGGAGAAAATCCACCAGACAGTGCCATTCAGAAAGTTCTTCTTAACCCGATTCTCTTCCCTCTCTCTCTCTCTCTCCCTCTCTTATTGTCTCAGGTTCAGAAATGGTGGAGGCCCAGTGTCAGAGGTTCGAGGTGAGAAGTACAGACGGAGAGAGGGTTCTGTTCTCAGCAGATGAAGAGGAGATCAGCATCGGCACCGAGAAACTAAGAGTCACAGGTAGGGACATGAACCAAGAGTACCACACTTTATGTATTATGGCTTTGATTTTTTTTTGTGGACTTTCAAGCGCTTGTCCTGCTATGCATACATTATAAAGTTATGCACACGGAGGTGCTGGGAGTTATCGGAGGAGCTGAGAAAAATCATTCCTATGATGATGTTATTCAGTTAATTATGAGCAGTGTTAGTGTTGCACCCTTTAAAAGGAACCGGTCAGAACTTGTCCATCTTCACTTTAAGCAACTTTTATTAAAGAAAGGCCCACAGCGCAACACAAGGTTCTTTTTACAGCCTACACACCTCAGTGTCTTCTTCACTGAACCTCTCTTAAAGGGCCAGTGCCTTAATCTTTAAAGGTAGGTAAAACATACAGTATTTAGTGTTTATAACTTGCTTTTATTTTACTAGTTATCTTAGAAATATAAATCAACATTTCTGGAAATGAAATTAGTTCAACTAGAGACACTGATATAACAAAATGACAGAAATAAATATGAAAATTTGAAGAAACATTTTATTACATTAGTCCAAACATGTTACTAAATAATGTGTTAGCCTACCGCTGCTGCTATTCACGGTAACTAGTACTTGTTATTTTCCAAATTCAATAACACTGTTACAATTCCTGACATTTACAAGCACTCATTACTTTATGTGAAACAGCCGTCAACAACACCAGATAAAGGTGTATTGACATCAATTCAGTGTGCGACGTAACGCTAACAACAGGCTTCTACTGAACTAACTGTCAGAGAGTGCCGTGCTGCAGACACCTGAGACACAGGTGCAGCTCAAGTTAGCTCTGCAGACCAAGAAGGAGACGCTCCTTAAGAACAGCCGGCTTGATTTAAATCACTACCTGCTCAACGATCTGTGAGCCAGACTAAAGACTGATAGACAGGTGTGTTGTCGACGACAACGTGCTTCATATCAATGGACAAGTCTGTTGCCTTCAGAGATTTAGTCGGTAAAATACCTACATATAGAAAAAAAGAGAAGAATAAAGTGCTTTTATTGACTTTAATATCTGTTTTGTCTCTTTGTTATTGAATCATTCTTTCATAAATACATAAAATACATAAATAGTGATAAAATCAAGAGGAAGTATGTGTAAGAATGTGTGTGTGTGTTAGTTATCAGACAAGGTGAACTATACACACACTAACACATACAAACACACACACACACACTCTCAGGTCTGGGTAATTGAGGAGACATGTCCATTAAAGGCACTCTGAAGGAACGCCGCTGTCATTTACTGCGTGATGGAGGTGAGAGAGGCGAGAGACTGAAGGGTGGAGGGAATGCAAATATAAACTCATCCACTCAGCTCATGCGCCGAGGTCCAGTGGAGTCATGCTATGCTAATGTTTATTTTTAAGATTTGTAGCGAGATTGATTCTGTTGCCCTCCGCAGCAGTGAGAGGTGCACAGCAGAGACCGTCGAGCTTCAGTGGAAGATCTCACATATACGCCTGCTCTTTATGAGAATAAGCTGATGGAGGCCGTTGCCGAGGCTTCTAGTGTGTGATACAAGTGGGCTCAAGCTTGATCTGCACATATGAAAATAAATACTACGTTGATAGCAGGTGCAATAACAGGGGCGGTGTTGGACGCCGCGACAAAGGCAGGCCGGTGGAGACTCTGGACACGCCTGGGGTCCCTGCTGGTCACCTCAGCTGGCACCTAGCAGCTGACTTAGAACTGTTGGAATCCACCTGTTAATTTAAACAAAAGCATCTTCAAGGCCCACGGCAGGTGTTGTTGACTGGATGTGATTTCTGCCAAGTGTTCTAAATGTCAAAGTAAAGAAATGCAATGAAGCGTGGGTAACGATGGGAGTAACTGTGACTTTCTTGAGATAACCAAATGCCCTAATGCAGATGTTATTGAACTTTCCATATCTGTTAGAATCTGCTTCAAATCGACACAAAAAGCTGTTCCACAGTCAACTGCGAGTGACCCTCAGTTAAATGTGTCTGTTTATGTGTAGGGGCATTAAAGGTCACATATTCTGCTAAATACTCTTCACCATCTTTCTTTAACTCTAATATGTGTCTCTAGTCCTTCTACAAACCCCCCAATGATGAGAAAAGTCGATCCTCTCCATCTTTTGCCTGCTCCACTTTTCAGAAAATGAATGCTCAAACAGGCCATTTGGAGAATTTCCCCTTCATGACATCACAAAGGGCAGTAACCCCTCCCCCAGGTGGGTGACACTCCCACAGCAAGGTGTTTGTTCTGCCCTCTGAGTCTGCCTTCTCACTATTAACAATAGAACATGGAGCGAGAAAGACTGAGACACCCGAGCCCTGCCAGAGAGGGGGCGTGGTCAGACACAGCTCATTTAATATTTAAAGGTACAGACACAGAAACAGCCTGTTCTGAGCAGGGCTGAAATAGAGGGGTTTATAGGCATGATCAAATACAGGATCAGAGTAGATTTAGAACAAGAAACTTCACACACATGTTTTTGAGGAGCTGGTTGAAGAGGAGGAGAATATGAGACCTTTAATATTGAAACCCAGCATCATCCCCTTCTGCTCAGACTCTTGCTCTGAATGATGTCACCGGTGCAAGAAGCAAGTGATACTTTAGCATCAGTTTGGTACAGCCACAGAAGGTAGGGACGCGTAGTCCCTCTTAGTCAATGGGGGCCAACCAAAAGGCCATGACGTGTAAATAAACATAATCATCATCATCATTGACAAACTCAGGAGTCCATTAGAAAACAGATACAAACTAAGATTTCTGATAAGAAGCAGAGTACCAAGGTCAGTGTCTCAGACTGCTGTCAATATTTTGAGGTATAAACTAAAAGAAACAAAGTCAGAAGATGGAATATAAGATGTTTTGAAAAAGTGAAATACATCATTCTAACAAATATTGAACTAGGAGAGTTTTTTTCTTCTTCTGTTTTTTATCACTTTCTCATTGTTTATTGGACCTTGGAACAAACAACTGAAGCAGGATTTCATCTGAGCAATGCAAGAAATAGAACTCTTCAAGTTTAGCATCTTTAGGATGCACACCTGCACTGTCCTCCTTGAATCTCCTCGAAATAAACTTTGCAAATACGCTGCCTCGAATGTCAAGCAACAGTTGAAATCTCATTGTTTTTCAAATCTGACTCTTTGCCAACAAGCTTAGTTTTCTTGTGCAGAATTAAAATGTGTAGCAGTGCTGAGTTTCCAGCATGCGTCTTCAGCCTCAGCGGGAGTCATGACCGGCGCTCCCCTCAAGCATCTGTTCAGGGCTGCAGGCTAAAGCGGAGGTGGCTGCTGCACACGGGGGGGTTAAACACTGCATCATGCCCCGGCCAAAAGGGAAAATGATGTTCTGCAGTGCAACTATTTAGCATCAGTAAAGCTGTGTGTACGGGGGAATGTAATCTCCCTTGGGTGACATTTACGTCAACATATCAGGAAAATACTGAAAATGCTGTCGAACATCCTCCTGCTTTACTCCACATTGGTATAATCTGTAAAAGTATGTTTGTCTATTGGAAATATTGTTGCACACACGATTTAACACACAGAAGATCTGAGCCCCGTCTCTTGCATTTTAAGTGTCTGCCTCAGCTCCAAGAACAGACGCATGATGCAACATCGTGCAGGCTTTAATACAAAAAGATGTCTTTTCTTGTTCTTCCTTTCATCCTGTCTCCATCTCTCCTCAGGGAACGAAGGCGTGGTGTTCAGCCATTCTGTAGAGACGTCACATGTACGGGCAGAACCGTTTCAGGACCTAAAGTAAGTACTGTAAATGAGTCTGTGTGTGTGTGTGTGTGAGAGACGGCCGTGCGTGTATAACAAGCAGTGTGCAGCATTTACAATTCAAGTCGTCCCTTGTTGTTATTGTAATTAAGTTGTGTTAGAATATGCATGAAGTGTGTACTCTTGAATAATTACTAAGACTGTAACTTCAGCGATAACAATTTCAGGGGAAATGTGTTGATCTGTAAAGTTGAATCTGCTGAGTAAGCAGACTGCAGCTGGTCCTGTGGCGCAGTGAGCTCATGACATATAATCAGCCTCAGTGTGGTGTCTAGACACTCTGAATAAGGGTGTTATGGTGAACAGGGACTGAATGGTTCAGTTTGCAACTCATGAATTAGGACACGTGTGGTTTATGGAGACAGTGAACGTCCGCTCACATTCTGAGGTACTGAGAGCTGCTGAGCTGTGTGAGCCCCAAGTTGGAAATGTGACACCTGATATGCATTCGACACGGCTTCTGTATCGTTTTTTTTTCATTGTGATTGTTTTTGTTTCCTTTAAACAGCAAAGACAGAAGTGTCTAACATTAATCATCCAGTCACTTACATGTGGGGCGGCTGCAGCTCAGTGGGGGTTCAATCCCCAGCTCCTGCAGCCACATGTTAGATTTGTCCCTTTGCGAGACACTTAACCCCAAGCTGCTCCTGCTGATTCATCGGTGGCCATGATCAATCAATCAATCAGTCTTTATTTGTATAGCCCCAATTCATAACAAGTGTTATCTCGAGATGCTATTAAAAAAGAGGACTTAATAAACATGAACCAGTTCATTTTCATCTTATATGAACTGAACTTTGAGCCAGCTCTTTTTCAGTGTGCACTCACACACCACTGTTGAGCCCGCAGCAGAAAGAGGTGTGATGGTGATTGGCAGCCTGACAGGCCTGACACAGGGAACAAAAGCCTGTCAGTGTGCAATGTGCAAGGGTCAGACTCTTACCAAGTGGCCTCTGCCATCTGATACATGCACCAACACATGTAGTGCACCCTGTTCTTTATATATTTCCATGCCTTAGAAGCTGTTACTCTGAAGTTTTTGATGAACTTAAAGAACAGAGGCAGAGGTTTAATCTGGTTTAGAAAACAACAGTATCAGATTGGGTTCATTCATAGTGTGCATTTCCTCACCTGAAATGTGTTTTGGGTATTTTTCATGCTCTCATAAAGCTCCTTTATTATTGATCCCCCAGACTGATACATGTTTTATAACACGGTGGTTAGCTGAAGTGAAGAAGAAAACACAAACACAGCGAGAAGAGAGATAGAGGCAAGAAAGAGAGAAACAGAAGAAGAGGTGATAAAGTATTGCAGAAACTGTGATTCTGTGTGAAGTAGAGAAGAGACACAATTGACTTGATTAAAGGGGGGGAAGGCAGGGCTGGGGTTGGGGTGATGAAGAGGACAATCAAACAGATAAAAAAGAAGGCGGGGGGCAGAGGAGGGTGACAGAGGGAAAGTTCAGGAGGAGGGGATGGAGGTAAGTGTAGAGAAGAATAGATTAAATCCAACCAGCTCCTGCAGTGAGATTGGGACGCAGCAGCTGCATATAATTCGATACAGACAAAATATAAAATCCATCACGACTTGAGGAAATAGCCAGTTTCCTTTTTGTGAGACAAGTTGCCATCGTGAAATTTACAGTTACTGTACTTTTTCTAAAAGTTTCAAAAAACAATTTTGCTTTGGAAAACAATGAAGCTGAAGAGACAGCAGCTGTTGTTACTGTCTTGAGTTCAGGGTACTTTACTTCTTGTTTTCACACAGATCGTGGTTTTATTTTGAAATACTTTAAGGATGTTTTGGTAGATGGACATCACAAAGGGCAGTAACCCCTCCCCCAGGTGGGTGACACTTCCACAGCTAAGTTCTGCCCTCTGAGTCTGCCTTCTCACCATAAACAATAGGACATGGAGTGAGAAAGCCTGAGTACACCCAAGCCCTTCCAGAGAGGGGGCGTGGTCAGACACAGCTCATTTACATATTTAAAGGTACAGACACAGAAACAGCCTGTTCTGAGCAGGGCTGAAATGGAGGGGTTTATAGTTCATGATCAAATATAGGATCAGAGTGGATTTAGAACAAGAAACTTCACACACATGTTTTGGAGAGCTCTGAGACTTATTTACACTGGTTAAAGAGGAGAAGAACATGTGACCTTTAAGGGAGTTGAGCATTATTTATTGCAGCCAAGAAGATAGAGTTTAAAGGTCCCATATTATACTTTTTCTGGTTTTATATGCCCTTTAGTGTGCTTTCCAAGTGTCCTGTGCATGTTTAGGCACATCTATGTGCAAAAATTCAAAGTCCGCGGAAACGCGGCTTCTCCTACGTCCTCCTGTTAGCCGCAAGTAACGCTCGGTTCTAGCCCCCCTCGATAAAAATGTGTCAGTCCGACGTCATTGTCAGTGTGAGATCACTGATCTAAGCCCGTTGGCTCGTTGTGGCAAGCCCTGCAGCTCATGTTGAAATTTCCGAGACACGTGCTGAGCAACTGACCAATAACGACAGAGCGGATCTGCAGATCAATCAGAGCAGACTTGGCCCACAGGGTTTCTAACAGTGTGGGCTCAGCAGAGTGTAGCTGAGGAATCAGAGCGTAGAGGGAGCAAGGAGGAGCAGTACATGAAAAACAGACACTTTTTTCGGACTTTAGCTATTGTGAACGTACAAAAGTAGGTACATAGATTAAATATACGAACCCCAAAAAGGGCATAATATGGGCTCTTTAATGGTCATGTTCATCTGAACCAACCGCATTATTTCATGTATGACAGACAGATAGCACAAGATCAAGGAGAGAGAAAATAAACTTTTCCCCTCTAGGAGCACACAAACTGCTTGGGTAGCTCCTGCACCATAAAGGAAAGTGAATCTAAGGGCATCCCCAGGTGCTCTGCGATCCTTGATTTGATTGCCAAGTCCGGAGTTTAAACTCCACCAGGTCTTTGTCAAATGTCTTTTTTTTTTCCCAGTCCCCAATATTCCCTCTTTCTCTTTGCACTGTATAATAAGCAATAAGCTTTGAAGAGGACAGAAAAAAGAATCAGACATAAAACAGATCCAGAAACAGAGAGAAATTGAAATTGCAAAAAAAAAGACTAAAAGCAAAGCTTCATGGGCAGCAGAGGAAATGAGACCTCTTACGCGCTGAGGGATCAAAGGAGAGGAGGGTGGGTGCGATCGAAGGGGTTGGCAGGACTAGAAGAAGCTACATTAGTTGAAGGAAACTGAGAAGTGATAGGGAGGGTGTAAAGAAAGGAGGAGGAGGAGTGAGAACATTGGGTCAGAGGACGGGTCAGTGCAGATAAGCAGAGCGATGAAACCTGCGGTGAAGGCCTTGGGTAAGACAGAGAACGGGAAGAGCTTCAGTGACTGCTACGATTTAATGCAACCAATCCATTCAAGGAGCCGACAAGGAGGTATGACAGATTCCACGTCATTCACACCTCTATTGATTGACACTCACAAATGTATGCAGCTAGAAGCTCTTAATGAGTCTGTTCAGCAGGAGGTGACCTTGTGCCACGCATTCTCACTGAATGCATCTACAGCACAGATCCATAAACACAAACACATAATATGGAATAAATGCAAACAAAATGTGTTGACGTTAAGTGATTAAGCGCACAAACATACAGACACAAAGAATAGATGGATCAGAAAGCACGGTAAAATCAATGCAGGCATTAAGTGAAACCCTGTTACTGCCTCACGGGCTGTTCTCAGTGCTGAAGTCTGAGTACACCAAGAAGCTTTATATAGTGAAACCTTCACACACATCGCACTCGACAAGTCCTTCACATGAAGCCACAGAATCATGAGACTTTTGACGCCAGTGCATGTGTCAAATATGTCCACCCCTCCGTCTTCAGTCAGTATTCATTAGCTGGTAAAAGAGACAAACAGAAGAAGTTATTGCCATGATGATTTTTTTCACCCAAGTTTTCAATCAAGGTGTGTTCAATATGTAAGGAATAACGCACTATGAGGTGTCCAATATCAGGGACATGGAGGGGAGAACCATCCTCCTCCAAAGAGTCCATAAATTCTTGATACTGGAAGACTGTATCCCAACTGATATTGTGGGTCAACCGACCCACAAAATTTGAAATAAACCCATCCAGTCCTTTGTTTGTGGTCTGCATAAGTCTTACAACACAGAGAAAAATGCTCTGTTTCAAATTTTCTAAACTTGTGACATCACAGTGGGATTCTGGTAAAAACATCCCCTCCCCTCCCCTGGTATCTCCATCCATGGACTCCACCCCCAGAACAAAACTTTTGTGCAGGGAGTGCTTGCTTTTGTGCATTTTTATTCTCGATAGCCATGGAGTGATGTCTACGGGGAAAACTCAGGGGGGGCTCATGGCATTTAAAGAGACACAGAGCTGGTTTATACAGGGTCACAAACCTCCTCTGGTGCTTGATTCATGTTATATTTTGACCAAAGCACAGCACAGATGTTTCATTTAGACCACAGGGGACTGTTTGAAAAGGTGGAAAAGGCGTATAATATGTCCTCTTTAAGGAGAGAAAAAAATCGAATACCGATATATCAGCCAATATCTTCCCGTTTCCAGAAACCAGGATAAGCCCTATCTCAATTTTGCTACATGGAAAACTCAAAAACAGGATACTGTGGCATATATACCACGGCCCAACCAATATGGAATTTTTGGGTCCAATACCAATATTGATTTTGCGGCAAAAACTATTCCAATACTGATATATCAAATCTATAAAATCTGTAGAGATAGATAGATAGATATAGATAAACATTTTTATTGTGTCGATCCCTCAGTTATCAAGCACTTTGAAAACATATTCAATGAAGACAAGATGGCCACTCAACTGGAAAGTAACTGAGCATGTACGTGCATCACCTCTTGACTCTCTGGAGAGTGATGATGCTTGTTGTAATCCATGTAGCGCCCTCTGCTGGTCAAAGAGAACTGCGAGTGTAACACAATGAAACTCAAATTAAATGTTATTTGACTGGTGAATAAATCAAGTAATATCGGTGCATATCTACCATAAAATTAGCCGATACCTATACCGTCACTGGATAAGCTAATATCGGCAGGCTGATTAATCAGTCGGGCTCTTGTGTTAAATCTGACTCTAGCCAACATAAACAGACTTGGTTGTCTTGTTAGAATGCAAGCTCTATCTGTGGATTGGTTGTCATGTAATTTCCGTGCAGCGTGTTGCTATCGCTCGGGTTATCTCTAACATAGCAAAGGTACTCCTGGAGGCGTGTTGCTCGTCCGACTTGTTGCCAACTAGTAACTGAAATGTGGTTAACTGGGGTGTGACATCATTCCCAACTCAGAGGGGTAAATGGAACAAACCCTTAGAGACAGTCTCATTAAGAAGGCAGACTTTTCTGGAACTACTTCGGAGGTGCCCTGATGCAAGGCACATTGACAGCCTGTCAGAGTCAAGGATCAACTCAAACAAAGGTATGAGGAGATATATTTTATACCTCCATTTAAAAGATAGTATCAACATGAAGAATCAGAGGCAGCTCTCCTTTTCTTTTTCAAATTCACCAAAGAGTTTAATCCCTCTTTGCTCGGAGCGTCGTATCTCTCTATCTCTCTTTTCCTCGTGATATCTTTGTCCTCATCTTTCTGCCTCCTAACTCTCTCTTGTTGACTAAATCTCTGATTCTCACACCATTTTTTTTCTCCTCTCTTTAGCTCTCATCCATCCCTGATCATCATCACATGTGCATTCCATCTTTCTCACTCTATCTGCATGCACATTTTTCTGTCTCGTTATGAAAACCAGGGCGTTATGCAGTGAAGGTAAATGAGACATGTAATGAGCGGATTGAAGTCCATTTAAAGCTAATGATGTATCGTACAGTTTAACATCAGAGAGGGAGGGAGGGAAAGACAGAGAGATGGTACACACTTCACATGAAGAAATATAGGTGAACAAATTCACGTCAAGAAAACGTAAAGATCAAATTAACTCTCTACAAACAGGTCGCAGGCTGTGGGGTCTGTGCTTCATAACGATCAATGACACCGTTGTCTTGAAGACATCAATGCACACCACTCTGTGCTAAAAGCTATGCTAGCAGCGCAGGAATAGGAACGCAATGCAGACGGCTTTCCAGAGAACACTCCAGGAAAGTTACGCCGTGTTTATGCAGAGCTTCAGGTGTGATGGCCACTGTGAGTCTATTCACACTCTTCTGCTTTTCATGCAAACCGCTCGTGCACTTCAAAGTGTTTAGAGGGAGGCCAGGAGACAGACAGAGAATAAAATGCTGTGCTTGGCACTTTTTATTTAAAAGACGCTGAATTCACCGTCTCGGGGAGGCATTCATGACTAAATCACATGAAAAGAAGAAGCCGGGGTTGACAAAACGTCGACAGCTGACAACAACATACAAACTAAAAATGGAGGAGATAGCTGTGGGAAAGTTAGTTTGGTGAGCACACAAGCTGGGAGTTTGTTGATTTTTAAGGGATTGTCGTGGAAACTGTTTACCGATAGAAGCAGAGCGTCTGCGTGATAACAAAACTGCTTTTCATTATCAGGAGAAACACGAGGCTGAGGCAGCACTCTGACTACAAAACCCACTAAAGTGTGGATGCACCTTTTAGGTAGACAACAACAAAAAAATGTTCCCAAATGCAGCGACGGTGTTTACTGGATGTATGAGCAGCCGAACAGGAGACAGATTGTCTCAGAAGATAACTCCCCGTTTTAAGTCCCGGCTGGGCTGCAGTGATGGAACTTTATAAAAAATTAGAATGTAATCTTTACATTAATTAACAGCTATCTATAATTACATTTCCAGACATTTTAACACAGCTTGAGTGTTTCAATAATATAGAAGAGCATGCAGCCTTACAGGAGATGTTATCCTGTATCAACCCTCTGCCTTAATGAACACATCACTGTAAAGACGGAGGGGACGCTTACTGACTAAGGAAGCCAATCATTGGATTTAACATCTGATGTGTCACACGCAGGAACTTACAAGTCATCACAGCAAGTAACCCTGTCAAGATGTCCATGCACCAACCTAGTTTAAACTATTCTAGTGTGGATCAGGATCAGCTCAGCAGCAACCTCTGGAGTTGAAAAATGAAGCCGATGCGGAAGTGCAAAACCCTGCAGTTCCTCGAGTGTCCACTAGAGGCTGGCTGCAGAAGCCCTGGAAGTCACATACACACCCATTCAAAAAAAGCCTGTTTTTAGAACAGAGATTAACAGCCTGGTTCAATAAACCAAATAGGTCTGATTAGCTCATGTGTCACTCTGCACACACTGTACAGGGGGTGAATGTTTTATCTGTTTTATAAAAGATACGAGTTATGCATTAGAGGGCGGCTGTGGCTCAGTTGGTAGAGTCAGCCGTCTCTCTACTAGGTCGGGGGTTCGATCCCCAGATCCTGCAGCAACATGTCCAATGTGTCCTTGGCCAAGACACTTAACCCCAAGTTGCTCCTGCTGCTTCACCAGGGGCGTATGAATGGATGTGTTACTTCTACCATCAGTGTGTGAATGTGTAGGAGTGACCTGCAGTTTAAAAGCGCTTTGAGTAGTCAGAAGACTGGAAAATAAATAAACAAGCTAAAGTTAATGTACCATTATAAGGCGTGTAGCTCTGCTCTCACTGTGCGAGAGTGTAAACAGTCATACGGCCAAAATTTCAAACATGCCAGAAAATTATTCGATCAGTCGGGAGCAGGTGATCGGGCCAGGAGCGAGCATTGTGTCTCAGTGTTCACTGCACAACAAATGACAGCTGAAATTCTCCAAATGTTGGGCAAGACACTTAACCCCACATTGGTCCCGCTGCTCCTGTGGTGGTGTATGAATGGATTTCTGTTCTACTTACTCTATGATGTACGTCGCTTTGGATAAAAGTGTCTGCTAAGTGAATTGTAACATTGTAACATGTCAAAATAAGACTAAAAAACGTGTGTCTAAATCTACGCAAGAGCATGCAGTATACGTTTAAGTCAAGACAAATGTGTTTTCTCAAGAGGCTCATTTTGACCAAGTCACAGAGAAATGAAACCATGAAGAGACAAAGCTAATAAGATGGACAAAGTTTCCATTTATCTCTGATGAACGTGTTAGTTGTTACAGCTGCTGTGATGATGGATGTGTGTGTCTTTCAGGCTCTCATCAGTAATAGAGTTTTATTTCATGATTAACCTCCAGTTTTCATGTTTCATGTTGTTTCTGAATTGTTCTTTTTTTCTTTCTTTCTAATCTCCGTCTTCAACTCGGATTGATTGAGTGACAGCACACAGATGAAAGACGAACCCCATGAATGCGTGTGTGTTGTTTCATTTTCCATCTCGTCTTCTTTCAGTTGACACTTTTGCGTGGTCCGATTTGATTTGCTCACAAGCTGCACGTTACCGTGGCTATTTTTACAGAATGTAATGATGTCTAACTTTGTTTATCATCGAGGTAAGTGTGAAGAGGAGAACAAAGTGTCACATTTAAATAAACTCAGATGTGATTGAACAAATATATGAAATGATGTTATTGGAAATATGAGTGACAGGACTCCTGAATCAGTCAATACACCCTGACAGAGCTTCCAACTGCAGACCGAGATAGCGGTTCAAAGGGAAGAATTTCAATCAGTTCTGTAAAACTAAAGACGGCAGAACAGACAGATGAGTGGTTGGAGAGCTTCGATTGACAGTCAGGCAGCACTGATGGAGCTGTCATCTGCATGCTTTTAAATTAGCTCCAATTTTTTATTTTTTCCAATTTTAGTCCTCCTATGTTGGTCCTAATCCCCAAGGTTGTCCTTTTTTCTGGGCTGTTTTCACTGATCAGGCTTCAAGCAGTGTGGGCAGCACTGATATGTTTCCCTTCAGGCTTTCTGGCTCCTGTATGTTGTTCTCTTTTTCTGGAAACAAGCAAACACAGACAACTTTTCATATATTTGCAAGAACAAGTTGCAGGGTGGTGGAGTGGTTAGCGCTGTTGCCTCACAGCAGGAAGGTTCCTGATTCGACCCCTCGTCTGACAGGAGCCTCTCTGTGTGGAGTTTGCATGTTCTCCCCGTGCATGTGTGGGTTCTCTTCAGGTACTCCTGCTTTCTCCCACAGTCCAAAGACATGCTCGTTAGGTTAACTGCTGACTCTAAAATTGTCATTAGGTGTGAATGTGAATGTCAGCCCTGTGATTGGCTGGTGATCAGTCCAGGCTGTAACCCCGCCTCTCGCCCAATGACAGCTGGGATCGGCACCAGCCCCCCCACGACCCCCAACAGGAAGACTGCGGTATAGATAATGAATGGATGGCTTGGAATTTTTGGCCCAGGGGTGGAGCCAGAAGTAGAGGTGGAGGATGTCGACCAAAAAGTATATCTCAGTATTTTTTTTCTTTGAAGAAATAACAAGTCAGATCCACATGGGCCAAATGTCACACAGGCCCCTATTATTGACAGCCAGCTGCACAACGTCAACATGAACGTGAGAGAGGCGGACCAGGTGAAGGGGGGCCGACAGTGAGAGGAGAAATAGGTGAACAGGCGGCTCAACGGAAGAAATGTACAAGATAAACTCCCGTTTTTTGGTGGTGTTCAAACTGCACCCTTTAACTCCACACTGCTGAAAACTTCACATTTCACACCAGGCCTCGCTGAAGGTCATCTCATCTTACTGCGTGCTTAGGTCACCGCGTGTTTGAAAACAGAGAAAGGTCAAACGGAAAGCAGAAAGTTTATCTGTGCTGCCCTTTAGCACAGATACAGACTCAAAGGAGCTCCACCTGATTATCTTACATGAAAGGACAAAAAAGACACACCTCCTCCTCCTCCTCTTCCTCCTTCTCCTCCTCCTTCTCCTCTTCCTCCTCCTCTTCCTCTCCCTCCTCCTCTTCCTCTTCCTCTTCCTTCTCTTCCTCTTCCTCCTCTTCTTCCTTGAGTCAAACCTCCAGGAAGTGAAGAGTAGGGAGCACATTAGTGATGTTTGGAGAAACCATTAAATCAGACACATTCCTGTACTGAAAATATAGGTGCTGATTGTTTATTAAAGTTCAAAGTTGACACCAGAAGTCCAGCTCCTTCTTTCTTTTGATTGGTCTGTGAGGGACAAAAACTCTTAACTGCACACAGACCTTTAATCACACAGCCCCGATTGATGCTTGAGCAAATGAAGTAATATTTTTTTATGTTGCTCATTCATTAAAGAATAAGAAGAGTCAAAATGTGTGTGTACATTCCACTTACAAAATAATGAACCTCTACATGTTTACTGGTCCATTTCACACAATGAAATAAGCCGGCTGAGCAGTTACTGTGGTGGTGGTCATTTCCCGACGTAAGACAAGCAAGCAACAGAGTCCGCTACACGACGTTATAATGAGAATATTTTCCTTTATATCAATGCTATGTGTAATCCAATGGAACATCCACAAAAGAGAGGAGAACAACATACTGACGAACAGAAAACATAATGCAGCTATTCAATTCGTTGCATGGAGATCGTAGTGGTCGCATGCAGACACTTTAGCCGGTCACTATATAAACGTCTTTCTCTTTCTATTGGCTCGAATTGAAAATCTCTGGAGTATATTCGGCCGCGTTCAGACATCAGAACACTCGGATATTCTGCGGATAAAATACTAGGGGTCTGGCCGGATAAACTCCGAGTGAAAAATTGCGGCTGTTTGCGTTCACACATAGCCTAAAGAACCTCCAGGTAGCCAAATCTCCAGAGATTTTCAGGAGATTTCCGTATGTGTGAAAAGGGTTTATATGTCAGCCCTGTGATTGACAGGCGTACAGTTCTGTCAGACCGTCCTAGAGGCTCTGTATTTATCCTCAAGATGATGTTATGGTCAGGGAGGGGCATGTAACTTTACCTACTCTACCTAAAAGCTTGTGATTTAAAACAATAAGATAGTGAGGTTTCAGATAATGGAGAGAGGACACTACGTCTGCCTAACAGCCAGATATGAGGGCACGGCTAACACCGTCAGACCCCTAAATGTCTGTACCTCTACAGAGATACAGACATTACATCACAGAGTTGAAGGATCTTTTCTGACCTTTTTCAGAGCACATGGTTTCTTGGTTGCTGTCAGGGTGTAACAAGCGTTAAAACAAATATCACAAATAGTGTATGCTGGATAAAAAAAATAATATAAATTACCAACCTAACCTTTAAGAAATCATGTAGTAAATACAGAAAACCCCAGTATTTCAGTTATTATAAAAGTTAGTTTGAATTAAAACTATGTGAGAAATAAATTAGTTCCCTTGACCACATCACACCTGAGGAGGAATAATCCAGTGGATGACCTTGGTTTGAAGCTGACAGCCAAAAAAACAACTGAAAGGGAAAAGAAAAAACCTACCTTTACAGAAACACAGAAATCAATCAACAATTAACTGACCAAAAAAAGTCTGCAGAGTCTCCCACAGCAGCACTGCACTGACGTTAGCGGACACGGGGTAACCTCAGGTCTCTAACTCCATCTGACGCTTGGCTCCTCAGCAGAGAGAAACGAGCTGCTGCACAGTCAATATCTCCCTGGTTTTATCCACTCTTTCATCCTCTTATCCCTCCCTCTGTGACTCCTTCTCCTCTATCCCAGTCCTGGGGTCATGAGAAGGCTCCCCGGGGAAACTTAGGCCTTACACAAGCAAGGGCATCGGATGAGGATTTGTGCTCTGCGCCCCTTCAACCCCATCCCTCGTTCTGTTTCCATGTATCTATCCTTCCATATACGAGACAGTAACAGGACTGCAGGAGTACTCAGAGCTCTGTGAGACTCAGGGGCATGGGAAAGGATTGGATTTAGGAGGGGAGAACACTGTAGGAGAACAGTTTGAACATGAGCTTTAGACAGTAAGTTTCTCAAATATGGATCTTGGTATGATATGACTCTTTAAACAGAGAGAAGCACCACTTGTTCTCTTCTATAGGTCTAAAAGGCACATGAGACAAAACCTTAAGGTACAAACATATCTCCTTCACTTCAAAAAGATCTATGTTATTAAAGTGAGATGCTGTTTTTGCAATGACGAAAATGGTTTTGATGATTTCTGGGGGTACCCAGTGGGAAATGTTTGCTTCCTAAGTCACCCAAATGCCTTTTATGGAAGTTTTTCTGTTTCTATGTTTTCCACAAGTGCACAACAAAAAAGGATTGTAAGGATATCAGAATTTAAACTTGTATATGATTGTTTGTGTTGCCAACATATTTGTAATATTAAAGAAGCAACATGTAACTCTGACACCTAGTGTTTAAAATGGGTACTGCAGTCCAGATTCTAAACATTAGAGAGCTGTCTCCCCCGCCCCTTGCTCTCTAGAGTCGATGCTCACACAGGTTGCCATGTGGTGGACACTGAAGCTTCAGTGTTTAGCCAGCTCTGCATCGGTCTGTAAACCTTTCTGTGTTCTAACCTCTCTCCATTTTTCAAAAGCATCTCCAATATTGATCCTAGTTTGAGCACGTTTCTGCTCGTGGAGCTTATTAGAAACATGCAGAGGCTTTTTAGGTCGGGTACAATCACTTCTATCTGAACCAGTTCTCTTGCCCGCTTCCATCGCTGCAACACCTGTTGGTTTGACCTGATAACTGCTCTCATATCTGGCAAATCGAGGGGCGTCCAAAACGGCCGAGTGGGGGTGCCTTAAAACCGCCTACCTTCTCTGGTCCAAACAAATCGCAGGACCAGAATCTAAACTTAGAAGAAGGTCATAATCAGTTATTTGAGCACTTTCCAAAACTTTAATTCCTTACAAAGTCAGATGTGGTTTAGTCCATTTTCTCTTTCCTTGCGTCCATCCTGTGACAGTACATTTTCCATCCATTTGAAATCAGGAGCCATGGTCCAGTCAGTTCATCTTGTTAGAGTTTGAGAATGTAATTTGTCTCTTTGTCTTTTAGTCTGCTCTTTTCGTTGTCCAATCCAGTGGTTTTTAATTCTGCTCCTGGAGAGTTCTGCTTGTCTTCCTTGATGGGCAGGTAATAGCAGGTAATTGCATTCTCCTGGTATCCAAGGTGTGGAAAAGCGGCTTAATGAATAGTAAGAATGATATGTCGGCAGGTCTCTGGGTCCTGAACACTTACAGAGATCCACAGCTTTTAAATAAATCCAGGGCAATCTGTTCAGCCCAACGTTTTTGCTATCCACCTCTCCACCGTTGTTCTTTTGGTGCCTGTTTTGACTTAAAGGGATACTTCACCTATTTGCATTTGGACGAGGAGTCCGGGTTGGCTCGGGCTGGGGCGGACTGGTAGTGTTGGTGCTCTCACTGTTTGCCTATGGACACAGACATAGAGTCTGTTTTCTGCAAGGAATTTCCAAGGTCAATTCTGGAAGAAATCTAAGTAAGTATGTCTGTAAATGTTTTTATTACTATATTTCTACTGCTATATTGTATATTTTGGAGAAACTGTGACGATCGAATTTCCCTCTGGGATTAATAAAGTATTTCTGATTCTGATTCTGAAATTGAGAACCTTAGTGGGAGTGGCCTGGGTGCTTTCTCTATTCTGGGATTTGGTGTCTTTCATCCACATGAGCCAAAAAGACACTTTCTGCCTTTTCTCGGCCAAGAAGGCACCAACTTCAAAATGTATTTCCCATTTCTATTACATATATGACCCTATGTCAATACAGATTCATGTTTCAACGGGTGAAGTATCCCTTTAATGTTGAAGTTGAAGTGATGGAAAATACGATCGTGAGTCTGTATTTTGTGTTTTATTTTGAAATGGACCTGACGCTCTGTGCGTTTCCATGTCTGACTTCCTGTCTGGGTCGTTCTATTCTCTCCAGCTTGACGCGTGCTTGCAGCGTACTCGGTCGAAAATAGACTTGCAGCGTATTTGAGAACGAGCAGAGCGTAGTGGGGTTGCTGGCATGTTCCGGAGAGGGACCGCAGCGCTCGATGTGGAAACACAATCATTGACTAGAGTGGCAACGAAGTAGTGCGCGGCCCTGATGGACCGTGGCGCTGGCAGAGTAAGAGAAAATTGGGGGTAAGCGCCGGTGAAAATTCAGTCTCTGAAATTGCGGTCGTAAGCCCTTCCAGCACAAAAGGTCTGTAAATGGACACAGACTCTTATTCTGCCTTCATTCCATCTTCTACTTTCTTACCGTAATGGTGTTCAGCTCTGGTTTTTCTGATTCCAAGTTTGGACCAAAAGTTTTTTCCATGTTTCTATGTAGTAGGCTTCAAAATGACAAGACAACTAATAGGACATAATGGCCTTGAGTCCTTGGGGTGCTTCCAATTTAACCCAATTACAGAGTGTAACATTTTACGAGTCCTTGAAGTAGGGATTGGGGAAATTATCTACCCTGTGGCCTCGATTTTTTCTTTCCCCTCCTTCAGCCACACTTCCAACTGTTCACCCAACTCTAACTGACTTTCCCTAAAACTCAGCCTAGAGGTCAGAAAACATCTCGAATAACATCTTGTATGTGTGAATCCTGTTTTCAGGGTGTTTCTGCTTGCTCACGTAGAACCATCGGATACAGATGGGTTGATTAAAAATAATTAAATTCAAAGCGCACAGCACGCTCATTATCTTGAATACTTCAATGGTCCCAAGTCAGAGGTTTAACAAACAATCCAGAGTTGTTTTAACCTTCTCATTAGAGAAGCACACTTCACATTTCCATTTAAATTGAGGTGAAAATGCTCACATACCTAGAAGGAAGCACAAGGTGATCTGGATAAGGCCTACTTCCCACGCTAATGTCAAAGGAGTCTCGTCGTGAAGATATTCCAGTCAAGATTTCTTTTGAGCATGCCACGTGGAGGAGGCATGGTGTGGGACGCCAAAGTACACCGTCTAATTAGCTCCAAAAAACTCTCAGACTTATCCCGCCCCTAGCTGTTTTTTGATTAAAAAGTCTGGATTTGTGTCAAAGTAATTGGAAATCATTAAAATTTAGAATGAGCCACGTTCTCTTTGAACCGTGCCCTTGAGAGAAAAAAGAAGCTTCACTTCACACAAGAGTTCCCATTAAAGAAAGGCAGTTCACTTGCTTAATGGTTTTTGAACAATGCCTCATTTTTTGTTTTTCTTTCGTTCATGCTTTGGGTCAACTTGATATAGCGATCGATTACAAGTTTGACAGGTTTGTTTTCATCCTGTCTCGCTGTTCTTCTCTCTACCCTTTGATTTCGTAAACTGTGATCACCAAAAGCTGGGATGTCTTTGCATAAACTCAAGAAAGAACGCAAGTCCGAATCCTGACGCAAGTTCCAATCAAACACCGTTCAACCAAAGTACATGAGGTTTTGGATGCGTCTAACTTTTCTCTTTTCTTGGGTACAACGAGGGCAATCAGCCTTGCCCTGCACCGCTCTGTCTCTTATTGATCAGACAAACAGAGAAATCATTGAGAGCAAACAGAGAGTGGGAAGGCTAGACGAATAACAAGCGGACACAGTTATGGGAACGATCCATAATGTATCTGTATTTCTGTGTGTGTGTGTGTGTGTGTGTGTGTGTGTGTGTGTGTGTGTTTGTCTTTGTGTATTTGTTCAGAGTGTCCTGTTTTAGAAACTGAAGCGGGACTTTTTTCCCAGATGTTGAAATGTAAATACATTAAACTTAAAAGAAACAAGTTGATATGATCATGATGGGAGGGAGGTGGGGCCCTGTTGTGAGGGTTGCATCAGACTCCTTTCATTGGCAGAGCATAGTGGGCGGTAGAGAGTGTAGACCTGGATGATGGAATTTAGGGGGCGTCAGTAGCTGAGTCTGTAGGAACTGGGTTGGGAACTGGAGGGTTGCGGGTTTAAGTCCTGGTGTGGAGCAAATCTGGAAATTGGTCTGGTAACTGATGTATATTTTCCTAATTAATAATACAACTGAGCCATCCATACCGCTAAGATTTGTACAGTCTTCCTGCGTATTAAACCCGGCCCACACTGAAAGATTTTTAAAATCTCAACAGACATTGATAATTTGAGCATTCATCCTTCAAATGCAGTTATCAAACACTTGTGGAAAGGAAATATAATGAAGAAAAGATGGTCAATCGACAGGAAAAAATGAACACAAGTGGATTTTCATCATATGTCCACTTTAAAATAAAAGAGTGGGATCAAGTTATATATCACACAATGCTCACTGTAAACAATATGTGCCCACATTTACTATGGCACTAAGACATCGTCTGTCTCCTATCTGATATAACAAACCCTCTTCCATCGAGTCATTGCCTCCTATTAGGGCTTTTTTTTTCACAAGTTGACAAAGCTTTGTAGCAACACTCAATGAAATGTATGCAATGTTGCTCTGCCATTATTTGTCTTTGTTGATTGTTCTGAGTATTTGTTCGTTATTATTTATCAGCTGCTGTTTATCATTGTGCAGTGTTGTACACATCTTGAGGGGGAATACATGAAAACCAGCAGCACCCAGTAAATATTCAGCAGTCTTGCCATATTGCCATGCATCTGTTCCTTGTGCAGATCTCCGTATGTCTGAGTCCTGTGTGTGTGTGTGTGTGTGTGTGTGTGTGTGTGTGTGTGTGTGTGTGTGTGTGTGTGTGTGTGTGTGTGTGTGTGTGTGTGTGTGTGTGTGTGTGTGTGTGTGTGTGTGTGTGATAGACGGCTGTTAATATCAGATTTTGCGAAAGAGCCAAATGTTCCACTGTGGATAAAGACTTTTGCAAACGGCTGGAGGCTGTATTTGGCTGAACTGACAGGATACAAATAACATTAAAAACAAAATACAAATCACACACACACATAAACAGACAGACAGACACACCTCTGATATTTATACACCTGATGCGCACACGCACACACACACACACACACACACACACACACACACACACACACACACACACACACACACACACACACACACACACACACAGTCCTAATCCTAACACCGCTGCAATGACCTGTATTATATCGCACACTGGGGAGATTATATGACTTCATGGTTTAAATTCAGGTCAGTAAAGAAGCATCCAGAATATCCAAAAAGCCAGCCTGGGGGTGATTATTTGCTTAAGACACCATCATTCAGGCAGCGGTAAAAGAGGGGGGTGGGGGGTTTAAACTAAAATTTAAATGTGTAAAATAACTTTGGTAATTGGTAATAAAAGGTTTTATTGGCCTGTGTTAAAATGACACAACAAGGTGCAGATAGTAAGAGATGATAAGACAGCGGTTCCCAAACTTTTCAACTCCCAACCCCAAGAATAAGATTTGTAAAGTCTGGGACGCCCCACCGTCCGTTGAGGGGGTTAAGTCATATAACCAAGCCTACTGCTACACACACACGCACTAATAGACCTATCCAAACGATGGTATCTTTATGCGTAAAGTGCTGCAGACACCTACATTGTTGCTGTCATGTGCAACCTTAACTCTTGTTAAATCTATTTGTACAATGGCACACGCTTAAAAAGATTCTTAGAGGATATATTATCCCACCTTTTCAAACAGTCCCCTGTGGTCTAAATGAAATATCTGTGCTGGTCAAAATATAACGTGAATCAAGCACCAGAGGAGGTTTGTGACCCTGTATAAACCAGCTCTCTCAGAACACTCCATTTTGGTGTGTGTGTCTCTTTAAATGCAATGAGACCCCCCCTGAGTTTTCCTGGTTGACATCACTCCTTCACTAGCGAGAATAAAAATGGCAGACCTGCGTAAAAGTTTTGCTCTAGGCTGGAGGTGGAGTCCATGGGTGGAGATACCAGGGGAGGGGAGAGGGTTTATTTTTACCAGAATCCCACTGTGATGTCACAAGGAGAGCACATTTGAAATACAGCATTTTTCTTCATGTTTTAAGATTTATGCAGACCACAAACAAAGGATTGGATGGGTTTATTTCACATTTTGTGTATCGGTAGACACTCAGGTTACCAAAATATATGTTCAAAGGTAGCTTGTGACCTCCCTCTTGGTAGGTTACCTGACTTTGGCAACCACTGATTTAAGTTGTCACTGGCTCACTCAGAGGCTTGTAAGTTGTTTTGTGTACAGATTCACAGACTATCAGGAGACCCTACAGAGTTTGTGTAGCGCCATTTGATTCATAACGAACGCATTTTTAACGTATGTAAATTCCACCAATTAAAGGCCCAGTATGTAAATTCCAATAACCAAAGATGACGTCAACTCTGGAGGGGAATCATGGGAATTCTCTTTGCTACCTCAACTGCTGATTAAGATATGTTTCTACCTGAAAACATGAGGCCATTTATTTTTCTTGTATTGCTTTACCCTTTTTAATGTTTTACATTTTTATTTTCATTTTAAATGATATTTGCAATGTGTTTCTAGATGACCCTGCGGAAGTCCACAAGCCTGAACTAGTCGGTCTAATTAGTTAATAAAGTTCATACTACAAGTTCTGCTGAAGCCCTTTGACCTCTATGAAGGAAATGTTCAAAGAGAAAAGAAGATCTAAGGGTAATGTAGACTTAAATCTTACATCGATAACAAGTTTTTCTTCTGACTGGTTTAAAGGTTCGACATTTAAACTCTTAACGTGCTTCGACACAAACAAGCAGAGGAAGAGTTTGAGTTGTGTTATTAGTCGTTGATGGGTAGACAGGCTCTGACTGACATGATGACAAACCATAATCAAGCTGACAATCAGAACCCACTTTAACAAACTTTCAGTGTTTCAACTTTGGCAGCAAGCTGTCTTCACTGTTATCTCTGGCTGACTCGTGTGTAGAGGAGCGAGACTGGAAAAAAAAGAAAAAGGGCACCAGCACACAGAACATGTCCTGTCATTTAGGGGAGCCTGTTTTTCTTACGGAGCTCCTGAAGTCCCAAAAACTTAAAGAAATAAAGGGATTAACTTGAGTGCACAATATATTTTTGATAGTTTTTGGGACTTCAGGGTCTCTGTAACATTTCAATATGGGGTCTAATGAGGGGTTTTTGAGTTTTAGGAGCCAGCCTCGAGTGGTCACTCAAGGAACTGCACTTTATTGCACTTTGTTTTTCAACACCTGATTGCTATTATCACAGATGCAGCATATAATAACAGAATAATGTTGTCACGCAGGTATAACAAAGAAAAGAACATTGGACAAACGTATATATTATTTTGATTATTACGTTACCTATTTCAATTATTTTGACTTCTCCTGTAGATAGAAATGGTCCAAAACCTTGTGAAAGTTTGATAGCTTAGGTGTAAGTTTGTTTGAGACATTTCTATGACTTCATATTAAAGTAACCCTGTCCATGGTTATACTGTCTTTGTGGTGAAAATGATAACAGTAGACTATGAATTAGCACCGGTCAAATATTTTCAGGGAAAAAGAAAACAGACTTAAAGGAGCAATCAGTAAGCTGTGTAGTGAGTGAAATTATAAAGTGAGCTTACTATATGATCAGACATTAAGGAAACATGCTGTGTTGAAGTGCTGGCTTCTCTGACAACAATGCAGCAGCCAGTATGTCCTCCTTCTAACTTTAGATTCTGGTCCTGAATGCTCTGGATTTGTTTGGACCAGAGAAGGTAGGCGCTTTTAAGACAACCCCACACGGCCGTTTTGGACGCCCCTCGGTTTGCCAAATATGAGAGCAGTTATCAGGTCAAACCAACAGGTGTTGCAGCGATGGAAGCGGGTGACCAGAGAACTGGTTGAGATAGAAGTGACTGTACCCGACCTAAAAAGCCTCTGCATGTTTCTAATAAGCTCCAAGAGCAGAAACGTGCTCAAACTAGGATCAATATTGGAGATGCTTTTGAAAAATGGAGAGAGGTTAGAAAGGTGTGACCTTTCTAACCTCCAGAACCACAGAAAGGTTTACAGACCGATGCAGAGCTGGTTAAACACTGAAGCTTCAGTGTCCACCACATGGCAACCTGTGTGAGCATCGACTCTAGAGAGGAGGGGGCGGGGGAGACAGCTCTCTACAATGTTTAGAATCTGGACTGCAGTACCCATTTTAAACACTAGGTGTCAGAGTTACATATTGCTCCTTTATAGTGTGGGGATGAAAAAGGAAGTAAGGGGGGTGAAGTTCTTTAATTTTTTTACCACCAGGACCTCTCCTCCATGTGTACATTTTTCAGCTGAGAAACAAAGAGCACACACAGTCTGTTTCCATCCAGGAGGTGCAGGATGAGGCGGAGGAATGACAGAAACACTGATGGGATGACTGTAGGGGGGCAGGTGATGAAGCAGAGAAGAAAAAAAGAGCACAGAGTTGATCTTATGGTTGTTTTTTTAGTCTCATCTCTCTCCCCTTGTGCTCTCTCTTCTTTTGTTCTGTTACTTCTTGTGTTTCTCTTTCTTGTCTTTTGGTCCACTAGGGGGAGAGTATACCCTACACTATATCATCTATTGATGTGTTCCAGCTATTGCTCGCTCTTTCTCTCTCAAGTGGTCAGACTTGTTTCAGGAGTTTGGATTCTTCTTCTCCTGCATGCCTCTCTTGTTCTAAGCATGCCACATGTGATCTTTCCTTAAAAACAGATCTGAATCAAATCTAGTAGCACGATGAATCTTCCCACCGGCATTCTCTACAGTCAAAGCTCTGAATTAAACATTTTTTAGCAAGCCTTATCTCCCTGCCCCTTTCACTTTCTTGAAACACACTTTCCTCTCACTAATTAGACTCGGGCCTGTGATCACTTGCCCTTAAAAATCACAGATTTATTCAGCTGCAGGCGCAACCGACCGCCATATAGAAATCCAAAAACTGAAACTTACCACACAGCTCTCAAAAACTTAAAAAGTACACCAACTGAGGTTTGGTCAGAGGGCAGAACAAACACCTAGCTGTGGGAGTGTCACCCACCTGGGGGAGGGGTTACTGCCCTTTGTGATGTCATGAAGGGAAAATCTCCAAACGGCCTGTTTGAGCACACATTTCTGAAAAGTGGAGCAGGCAAAAGACGGAGAGGATGGACTTTTCTCATCATTGGGGGGTTTGTAGACCGGCTAGGGACACATATTAGTGTTGGGACTATCAGTTTTATGCAAGAAGAGTGAAGTTCACAGTCTTATTTCCCAACATTTGTTCTTCCATCTGAATAACCGTTAATATCATATACCGGTATTTGCTCATATGCCTCTAATCTGTGAATCTCTAAATGAGGCTACACTGACATCGTTTTAATCCCGGTATTTTCTGCTGTATCAGTATCCTTCTCTATCCTGCTGCAAATATCCCACACACCCATAGGGATCATAAAAGTTTCATCGTCTTCAGAGAAATACAAGACACACTATTTGAAAGACATTTTAATATCAAGTGATGTCATACAGCTTCTGCATTAGTCGTTGAAATAGCATGGCCTGTAGCTGTCTATGATGAGGAGTATGTCTCTTTCCATATTCAAAAGTTTGTTTGACTATTTTTACATCTGACTGTAAAAGGTTGAATTTTGTCACCTCCCGCCTCTTCTTTACAGCATAATTAGAGAAGCTACATTCACTACAGAAGGTGTGAACTCGAGGATGTGTGAAAACACTGCAGACACTATACTAACTGAGTGTGCCGTAGTCTCTCTCTTGTCTTTGTGAGGGAGCTCCGGTGTGTGCCCTCTGTTTGGCTCTGCTGTAAAGAAAACCGTCACAATGATAATGAAGCCCGACGCAGACTTTTCCCGTTGTTTCTGACCTTGTATCGACAATTTGGAGCAAAACAAATGCACATATATACGTTTCTCTGCGTGTCTGCATTTGAACATGTAATGAAGTATAAAGAAAAAATGTTCTCCAGACCTTTTTGTCTTTCCTCAATTCTGAAAGCAGCGAGCAGCTCCGTGTCTTGATGTTGAAATAGTTCTGTGGTAGAAAAAAAACTCTTTGTCTCATGGGGCAAATTAGTTTGTGGCCTTCAAAAGACGCAGACATGAGACTTCAACAGTTACACAAGAAGAGTAAGGTTTGATTTTAAAAGTTTTGCCAGAGTGAGAGATGATCTGTGGGGCAGGCATGGAGTTATACGGCGGTGTTTTGGTTCTTTTTATTGTACAGTTTTTGACATGGGCGTCACAAGGCGATGATTCAGCGCACTCGGCTCACAGCTCTCCCTTCAGGTGCTTCTTTATTCGACATGTTTGTGCTTATTTTTGCAGAAAGCTTACATGGTCGTCAGGACCTACTGGACAATGCTTTTCCTAAGTTACCTGTCTTACTGCCAATTTCCACATAGTCCAAGCACCTTGGACTTTGCTCCATTGGGTGGAGAGCATGCACTGGTCTGTTTCTGGAGTGTGAGCGCAGCTATGAGCAGCTGTACACACGTCACAGGAGAACTACAAGATCTACAGGAGAACTACAAGATCACAGGAGAACTACAAGATCCCAGGAGAACTACAAGATCTACAGGAGAACTACAAGATCACAGGAGAACTACAAGATCTACAGGAGAACTACAAGATCACAGGAGAACTACAAGATCTACAGGAGAACTACAAGATCACAGGAGAACTACAAGATCCCAGGAGAACTACAAGATCTACAGGAGAACTACAAGATCCCAGGAGAACTACAAGATCACAGGAGAACTACAAGATCCCAGGAGAACTACAAGATCTACAGGAGAACTACAAGATCAGAGGAGAACTACAAGATCACAGGAGAACTACAAGATCTACAGAAGAACTACAAGATCCCAGGAGAACTACAAGATCTACAGGAGAACTACAAGATCACAGGAGAACTATAAGATCACAGTAGGACTACAAGATCACAGGAGAACTACAAGGTCACAGGAGAACTACAAGATCAGAGGAGAACTACAAGATCACAGGAGAACTACAAGATCTACAGGATAACTACAAGATCACAGGAGAACTACAAGATCTACAGAAGAACTACAAGATCACAGGAGAACTACAAGATCACAGGAGAACTACAAGATCACAGGAGAACTATAAGATCACAGGAGAACTAAGATCACAGGAGAACTACTAGATCACAGGAGAACTACAAGATCACATGAGAACTACTAGATCATGCAGGAATAAAGAGAAAAACTTGCAATACTTCTATCTTTTTTTGAAAGTTTGACTTTCAGATCTCACAACATATTTCCAGTCGTTTTTATTTCCTGACCACGTGTAGTAGAGAACCCGGTGTAACCACGTTCATCCCCTTCTATACCTCACCCATCTTTTCACCCTTCACGCTCTTCCTCTGCATCCTCCAAGCGTCTCAAAAACAAGTCCATGAAGAACAGAAGGAATGTCTGAAGTTGCAGAGGAGTGAAGATAGTCTTTCAGCGCTGATTAAATTATCAGCTCGGCGCCCCATCGGAGGCACAAAGGCATGAAATTACTTGACATTTTTTCTACTAACGCACTCCGCCATTAGCCACTTCCTCGGCTACATTTCACAGCGAGGAGGACAGTAAGAGCCTCTGGAAGTCCTTTTTGAATAACTCAGACGTTTGTCAGGCAGTGTGTTGTGTGAGGGTGGAGAGATGTACGGGAGCGGGAACAAGAGGGCTGTGAAAGAAGAGGATGGTGATGCCGATACCGATTTGGGGATTTTTCTTTAAATCTGTTTAATTAACAACAAAAAATAGACAGTTTTTTCTTTTACATAATACAAGATTCTTGCGAGCAGAATTTGGCATTTGACTCGAGAGGAGCGACCAGCGTGAGCACAGAAACCTAATAAAGTTCATATTTGGAGCGTTTTTACTGAAATCTATCGTCTGTTCAAATATGAAGATTAAAGGATTGTCAACAGAGTTACGTTAGTGATGACAGGTACGAGACTAGCTCTGAGTTTAGCGGACTCCTTTTGTTTGCTGGTCAAAACACCAGGAAACAACCTCTATCAAATCTTATTCATTGATAGATAGATATTTGTATTGAATTGCTGCTTAGATTGTAAAACAAAGCTCAGAAATGCAAATCATGGAAATCTGTAAAAACAATTCTAATGGATTCATTGGGCCGCATAAAACAACTGAGGATCTGAAATTAGATATTCTGACATCGCAGCCGAGCAGATAGATATACACACACACACATGCACGCACGCACGCACGCACACAAACACACACACACACACACACACACACACACACACACACACGCGCACACACACACACACACACACACACACACACACACACACACACAGTTGCTTGAAATTCAAATTTAAGCACAGAGAGTTGCTGAAGTACAACATTTACTCTTCAGTGGTCATAACCTCCTTTTTACACACACACACAAATACACACATGCACACACAAACACACACACACCCGATCTCTCCACAAAGACAAACCTCTAATGTACCCTGACTCTTGCCTGTCCCACCTCAGTAACTCAGCGTGGACTTTTATAACTTTTTAAAACAGCCCAAGGCTTTCTCCTTTCCCTCTTTTTTCTACACACCTGAAGGATTCATGGGCCGATTTAAACACTGCATCGCCCTCCCCTTCTCGCCCCCTCCCCTCGGCCAGCCTCACACACTCACTGCGAAAAGTCAGCAGGCTTTAGAAATGCCACATTTCTGCATTCTGTCTCGATTTGACTCCCTAAAAGTCAAAGTCTGCCGCCTTTTCTCTCTTCCATCTTGTCTCAATGCATCACTCAGCACCACTCTTTAATATTTAAAAAAGATTTCAAAGTGCCTCTTGGCTGGGGATTGGACGGAGGTGGCAGGGGCAGCGAGGCAGATGACGGAGCGTTTAGCGTGAAAAGGTTAAAGGTTTCATCCCAAATGGCAGGGCGGCGATAAGGTGTTGTGGCTTTCAGCGGTTCTGAAAAGGAAAAGGGCACGATGAATGTCAGCCAGGTCTTCTGAGAAATAATAAATCACACACAAAGGCGCCAAGTTGAACATTTCCGGGGAGAATCTGAAGGAAATTCTCCGCTCTGCTTTCAAAAAACACACCAAATGGGGTCATTTGTCTTAAAATAATGCAGTTTGATCCGGTGGAAAGATAAGCATGTTTTTACTTTGAATGACCTCTAGGGTAATTCCATCAAGCTCACCTTTTTATATATACAAGCCAGAACCCTTCCAAGGCTGGACTAACATTTAGGGCAACCAGGCAATTGCCCAGGGGCCCCAGATCAGTAGAGGACCCCTGGGCAGCAAGTGCATAAAAAACTGAGGTTAGATCTCACTCTGCTTTAGCTTCTCAGCTGGTGCCTCATCAGCTTTTCACACTGTAAGCGCTCATACCTCTCCTGATTGGTCATGTTGTCAATATCTTTGAGTGAATGAAGGTTTATCTCCTGTGATGATGGCGACCATGCTTTTAGGTTAGGTTATGTATTAAAGGTCACATATCATCCTTCTCTTCAACCAGTTTAAATAAGTCTCAGAGCTCCTCAAAATCCACTCTGATCCTGTATTTGATCGTGCTAATAAACCCCTCTATTTCGGCCCTCCAAGCTCCTTCCCCTCTCTCTCCCCCTTTCTGAATCTATTTACAGTCCTTCATTTTCTCTAAATAAAGGCATTGAAAGCCAAAAAATAAACCTTTTATTTTAAGTCCCTTGTTCTCCGTCTTCTATTTTTAATATTTCAAATCTTCACCTTCTTTGTCCATTCTTTTTCTCCAGAAATGAATTAAGATAAAAACCACTTCATGTTAATGTATTTCTGTCCTGTTTATCTCGTCAGCTCGGACAAATATGGACGCTGTATAAAACAGCCGTGTCGAAACTGAAGGTCAGAATAGATCTATGAGAGAGAGAGGGAGAGAGAGAGAGAGAGAGGGCGAGAGAGAGAGGAGGGGCCAGGGGGAATACTGGCATGAGAGAGAGAAAGCGAGGAATAATGTTAGAATTTAAAGCAGAGCGGGAGGGAAGACAGTTTTGTCCAATCATAATGAAGTGCAAAGATAACGGCTGTTATCTCAACCACACAGAGGCCGGATCGGGAACTTTATGTGGATGGTGTTTGTGTGTACTTTGGTTAGTGTGTTTGTGCCGTGCTGTCGCATAAAGGTTTGTGTGGCATGAGACTCTCGGCCTCCACTGTGTTAATCTGCACAGGATAAGGGACCGGCTGGCCTCGATCAGGCCGGTCAATCGGTGCACCTCTAATGAAGATGCCTGCTGATGCGTGTGTTTGGATAAATGATAGAAACAGACAGTTCACCTGAATACACATCGACGCTCGGACAACCAAAGGGTGGTAGATGGAGTCCACCAAAGTCCTCCTAAGGCCGCACTCACAAGAGGCCCAGTTGTTCCATTCAGTGCTTAAGCATTATTGCCCCCCCCCCCCCCAACATGCTTGGGCACGGTAGGAATTGCCTAGTTTGGGAATCGAACCTCTCTGGACAGTGAGAATTACTGATGATAAATCTGATGAATTAGATGTTTCAGTCCAGACAAAAGGCATGATTCCCAATAGCATAGCACAAGCACAACTCAAAATGTCGACATTAACAATAATGTGCAGAAATCAAAAATTCCTTTAAAGGCCTGTTATCATTCAGGGTTTCCCACAGAGTGAAGCTGTATCTGGGCAATGGGGGATGGGGCATGATGGGCATCATTTTCTCCCTCCCTGCTGCGTCTCAAGGTCTAATTCACAGAGCATAGAGCCTCGTGAATGAGACCTTTATGTCCTGCTCTGCGTGCAGCTTGCTCTTTTTAAGGATTGATTCTGATGCAAGACTCTCTCTCTCTCTCTCTCTCTCTCTCTCTGGAAATATACCTGGGCGGCCCACCAAAAGTATCGTCTATGTGTGGGAAACACTGCCATTACTCTTTTTCTGAGCCAATATTTTTTACATGATATTTTCTGCAGATTCCCAAATAGGTTGTGTGTGAGAATGATGAAACCTCGAGTACATCGTTACAAAAGAGTATTCATGAAAAACATCATGATTAATAGAACAGGAATAAAGTACACAGGACTAAAACAGCAGTCTCCAGACTCTTGCACATACGTCATCATATGAAAACCTTAGACACATTTTTTTCTAGCGATGTCGATGGAAACACATGGGTCATGCGTCACATGGGAGGATTTCTATATTTACCTGCACAACTCCTCTTTACACCAAGTAAAAAAAAAAAATTAAGGGTAAGTAGCTGATTATTAGACTGAATAGCTGACATCCTGAAGTAGATATTCTAGATTCTGTCCCTCTGTGGACAACTCAATGTGAGGGGAAACTGTTACAGAGTCAATAAGTGGTGTGTCTCTGAAGGACAAAGACAGGTGAGTTAAATCAGAGGGCAAAAAGCAAACAAGGATGGCTGTGTCGGGATGGAGAAAGAGGGGTGAGAGACATGGAGTGATCGTCGGTTTGTGTGTGTGCCTGCCCATCAGAGCCGCTTTAAGCCTGCAGCAGCCTCACTGTAATTGCCTCAGCTGTCAAACCAGCAGAACATCCTCACGTCACTGCTGTTTACTAGACCAGCAAGCTCTCTCGCTCTCTCTCTCTCCTTCTCTCTATTGCACATGCAAAATTGCAGGATAACAACTAATAGGATCCTTTTTTTTCTGATTCCATCTCCTCCGACTCTTTTAATCTCTCCTCCTCCTCCGTCTGTCTGTCTGTCTTTGTTTCTCCTCTTAACCTTTGGCTGCTGCAGCGTACACTCTTATTTTTTTTACAGATCAATAAGTCAGGCCCGATGTGAAGCATCTGATTCCAACACTTATTTTATCACTTGGATGCTCAGCACAGCACAGCAGCAAAACTTCCCTCACCTTTAATCCACCTCGAGGATCGCCTGCGCCTCCGACACCTTTACTCGCAACCCAAACAAACACCAAAGTTTGCTCTGTTAAACAGCAAACTCTGACATGTCCAGCAAGGAAAGGGTCGGTTTTTTATAGCGTATTGGTTTATTTAAGTGTAAATGAATAATCTGATTCAATCAGTCTCTTGTTCTAAATCCACTCTGATCCTGTATTTGATCATGCCTATAAACCCCTCTATTTCAGCCCTGCTCAGAACAGACTGTTTCTGTGTCTGTACCTTTAAATGTAAATGAGCTGTGTCTGACCACGCCCCCTCTCTGGAAGGGCTTGGGTGTCTTGTGGTTTCTCGCTCCATGTCCTATTGTTTACGGTGAGAAGGCAGACTCAGAGGGCAGAACAAACACCTAGCTGTGGGAGTGTCACCCACCTGGGGGAGGGGTTACTGCCCTTTGAACATACTCACTGATTATTTGGATGTCAAGGAAGTGTTTTTACATCACGGTCATTCTGTGTCAATTCAAATGCAATGTGAAGCTACAAGTTAACTAACCGCTAACATTAGCATGCTAACACAACAAGAAAGCTTGAGACAAGGACAATTTTGTCAGCCGCTTACTCTTAGCGCTCAATGCTAAATTACGGTGTATTCTTATTTGATAACTCCTTTGTGCAAACGCGAGGGGAGAGGGGTTGGAGGTGTGGCCAAACAGCAGGTTGTTTTGGTTTAGTGCTGGTGCTCAAAGGCGACATTTACTGGATCAAAAAGTCGCACATGATTCCTTTAATAGTCATGTATCCTTTAAAATGTTTTCATCTCTGGCAGCTTCATGTTTGTCAGAAACTCTGTTAACTGAGCTGCAAGAGATTTTTTTTTTAATCTCAAAAGGTTTTTTTTTTCGGATTAATTAAAAAGTTAAATAATAATTAAATAAATATGCTCGACTTAATGAAAGAAAATTTAATGAATACCAAGTCCCACATGAATCTGCTTTTGAAATTAATGGGATTAACCCTTTAAACAGGTTGAGTTGTTTCTTCTTTTCTATGAAGTTTTGTAAAACTCTGTATTCCTCTTAATGGCCTCTGTAGGTAGAACGTTTTTTTCACCATAAAATAACAAAAACATCGAATAAGGTCGAAGGTGTAAACACCCTGAAAATGAAAGCAGCAATGTTGAAACAGAACTATCTTTGAAAGTGCACGGTCATTACTCGGGTGCAACCACATCACAGCTAAGGGAGTTTTTTCTCCCTCTGCTAATGTCTGCTTCTTCAGATTGCGACCCTGAAATGTAGAATTATTTCTCACCGAAGGGGCTACGAGCAGAATATACATTTCCTCCATCCTGGGGACTTGAGCGAGGGGAGGGCCATTAACAGAGAAGCTTGGTACAATAATTCTCAGCCGAAGTGCCTTCAGCAGCGGCACTAATGCTTGTTTTTGTTTTTTTCCGTCTCTCTGTTGTTTGGCTGCAGACCGGACCAACGTCATGAGCTCAGTTAATCTACCCTTTGGCTTCAAGGCTTCATCCCTTTAACCTCTCAGTAGGGATTGGGAAAGCA